>NC_092239.1:40737686-40892686 GCF_036320965.1 Panulirus ornatus | reverse complement strand
GCAGATGAATGGTTGGGTATGGCAAAAATGTACCATTCCTATCTTACTGCAGCTGAACTGTACCATTCCTTGCTAGGTACAACAGGACTGTACCATTCCTAGCTCAGTGCGACAGGACTGTACCATTTCTTGTTCGTTACAACAAGACTGTACCATTCCTAGCTCAGGACGACAGAACTGTACCATTCCTAGCTCAGGACGACAGAACTGTACCATTTCTAGCTCTGAACGACAGGACTGTACCATTCCTAGCTCAGTACGACTGGACTGTTCCATTCTTAGCTCAGTACGACTGGACTGTACCATTCCTAGCTCAGGACGACAGGACTGTACCATTCCTAGCTCAGTACGACTGGACTGTACCATTTCTAGCGCTGAACGACAGGGCTGTACCGTCCCCTGCTAGGTACTGGGGCACCAGGCTAATACATTCAGACCTGTGACGCCCACTTTAGATGCAAATTGGCCCCACACCTTCACGGAAGGTTCGGTTCTCAGTCCAACGCCTTGATCCCTGGGGAACTAGAAAATCTGCCTTATGCCACTCCAACACCAGAATCAATTTTGCTCCACTCCCTTGATTCCTGTGTTACTGGAATATCGGCTTTATTCCACAATAGAGCGAGGCTCACTTCATAATCCACGTCCACGAGTGTTGCGTTACATGAAAGTCGGCCTTACGATAGTATGGTATAACGGTCAATTTTTATCATATCCCAAGCACCAACACATCTCCGACTATGTGCTAAACTTCACCTTTCAAGGAGGATGAAATATGGAGGATTACAAAGTGGGCAAAGATCCCTCACAGGCCATATTTATAACGGTGTTGACAATCGAAAATATTGGGAACGAGTGAAAGCAATGAGGTTATACTACCTGGAACGCAGGCGTGGGGGAGGGAATATAGCGTAAACCACGCAGGGAAAATCCTGGAATACATGATTCCCAATCTGCGCTCAAAAATAGTTTCCCTTTGGCGCGACAGGCAAGGAAGACTGTAGAACGATACCCCTGGAGACTGGATGATACGAGGACAGTAACTGTATACTACGAACACCCAACACCCATCATTGTTTGATGTTGTTCCTACAGCCACTGAAAACTAGTTATTGTGCACAATGAAGAAAATGTACAATGGACGTGAACAGTTATGTTCACATTGTACTAAACCATTTAGGATGTGCTGCCTACGTAGTTCTGCAGCCTCCAACATTCTGGCCGAACAGAGAAGTACCAGCAGTTCCTCCGTGTCTAGGACAAGGTACCAGCAGTTCCCCCATGTCTAGGACAGGGTACCAGCAGTTCTTCCCATGTCTAGGACAAGGTACCAGCAGTTCCCCTGTGTCTAGGAGAAGGTACCAGCAAGTTCCTCCATGTCTAGGACAGGGTACCAGCAGTTCTTCCATGTCTACAGCAGAAAGCTTCTGGGATTACTGTTGCTTCTGGGTTTTATGTATGTTACTTCGCCTTGCTCTACCCGTCCTGCCGTGGAGCAAGACTGTACAGCCCCTGAGCAAGAATCACGCAGTCGTGTTCAAGAGTCGTCCCGTCGTGTTCAAGGGTCATATTGTCGTGCTCAGGGATTGTACTGTCGTGCTTAAGAGTCGTCCTGACGAGTTGAAGGGTCGTATTCTCATGCCAAGGGTTGCACCGCCGTGTTCTAGGGTCGTACTGTCGTATTCAAGGGTCGCACTGTCACGTTAAGCAAATGTATTTAGGTTTTAGCGTTTGTGTGACATATTCTCTCGCGTGTGTGTGTGTGTGTGTGTGTGTGTGTGTGGTGTGTGTGTGTGTGTGTGTGTGTGTGTGTGTGTGTGTGTGTGTGTGTGTGTGTGTGTTTCCCTTTGTATGAGAGCATATGTTGTTGTATGTTTTTGTCTTTGTTTAGATATGCGCGTTTGTGTTTTTCTTTTTTTTTGTGCTTGTGTGTTGGTATGTCTGTATGTGCATAAATTACGACGTGCACAACGGAACTGTGACTTGTATACCATCATTGGTACCTTCACAATGCTGCCCTGACTCGTACGTGTACGGCTGCGAAATATACAATGGCATTGTAACTGGTGTATTATCATCACTGTAACCTATACAATGGTGCTGTGACCCTTACAGTGCCACTGTGATTAGCAAAGTGCTACTGTGACTTAACATGCACAATGCTACTGTGTATTGTGCCTTGCTGTTGTCTACCAAACAGGATCAGTGTGACATGTCCACGTTACTGTGGCGTTCACATTACTGATGTAAGCGATGCACATCCCATTCTAAATATTCTGACACTGACCCTAGGCTGAGGGGGTGGCGCCAGGTATAGCTCGGAGTGCCCTAAGCCTCTCTCTACATTGGTAGTTTAGTCTCGTTACTACAGCTCCAAATGTTGGTACTTCTAACCCAAGATTCCTGTACCTTTTGACAGAACCTGGGACCCGTTACTAGACCGAATCTCTCAGATGACTCCACGTCTTTCAGGTATCTGATGTATGGTTGAGTACAGTGAGTATATTGTTATACCCAGAGGTGTGTGGGTGAGGAATGGAAGATATTTAGGAAAGCAGTACTGGTCTGTGCAAGACGGGTACGTGCCATGCTGAAGGAGGGCAGGTGAGAAAGGGTAGTGAGTGGTGGAATGACGAAGTAAAGTTGCTAGTGATAGAGAAAAAAAAAAGAGGTGTATGGACGTTATTTATTGTGTCCGGAAAAAAAAAAAGAGCTTTCCACCCCCATATATTTCCAAAGGCGATACACGGCTAAGGTTTATTGTGGGTACAAGCTTATGACGCTCCTAGGGTGGAATCATCGTACATCTGGTCGCTGAGAGTCGTGTGCTTCAGGCTATCGTTAAGGAGGGATTATCGTTCATCATCCTGGCTGCCATTCATCTTGGGAATTTCGCTTCTGGGTGCTGTATTTCCTTCACCTGTGCTTCAAGATCGTTGGCCCTTACCTGTCTATGAAGAGAAAGCCAGAATTCTCTCCTGGAAGCAAGAAATTATGAGGCATTCCGGAGATTTCAAGGCGCAGTCAAGCTACCACTTGTCAGCGCTCGTGGCGTCGCTGACAGCGTCGTCCCACCACCAAAACCTATCCCTGGTCACCCGAGGAAGACTTCTAGACCTTCAGATAACATCCAAAGACAAGGGGTATCGAAGCAACCCCGCATTTCTGCCGCCAAAATAAAAAAGAATCTCCAAAATTTCTAGGGAACTTACTTCAAAGAACCATTTAACATCACTTGCAAAATGACCTACACATTCCCTCCTGCAAGCCAGTTGCCAACCCCTGCTTATGAAGGAAATGATGCGCAAACTACTCGCATCTGCACAGAAATGCAAAGACTAGAGTGAGGTGGTTTTTTTCCGATGAAAGTTCCCCCAAATATGTGTAGTCGAGGCAGGGGAGGTTGAGGGGGCCGGAGGGTACCAGCCAGTATGAATCACGTTTCACTTTGCACACGGTGAAATATCCTGGTAGCGTGATGATCTTGGGTTGCTTTACTGATGCAGTAGGTAGGGAAGAGTCGTACTTCCTGCCTAAAACACTACGATGGATGAAGAGCAGTACCTGAAGGTGCTAGAGGACCATATGCTTCCTTTTTATGAAGTTCGCGAGTGTGATCACTTTATGCAGGATAGTGCTTCCTTTTTATGAAGTTCGCTAGTGTGATCACTTTATGCAGGATAGTGCTCCCTGTCATGAGGCTAGAAGGGTGATGAACTGGTTATCAGAGAAAACCATTCAATTGCTAAAGTGGCTTGGGAACTCCCCAGACCTTAACCCAATCGAGACCTGCTGGAACTAGATTAAAGTCAAGCTTGCTTCCTGCAACACCTCATCAGTGCCTTGCCTCATTTAGGAGATCAAGACCCCTATAGACCCAAAAGCATGGACCTGGAATGCTTCAGGAACCTTGCCAATTCCACTCCCAGACCTCTGCAGTTGGTAATCAAAGCTAAAGGAGAGATGATGGAGTACTAAAATGCAAGTGTGAAACGTCTATAAAGATATACATTTGTGTGTATGTGTGTGTGTGTGGAAGGTGGGGAGACGGACAAGTTTTTTTAACGGATATAAGGAAAGAGTGCAGGCGATTGCAAGATGTATAAAGGAAAGGGGTGGAAGGTCAGAGGAAGGAGCAGGGGTTAAAATGAAAAAAAGACAAATGAGAGGCGGGGTGGATGAGTATCAGTAAACTTCAGGGAAAAAGAAATTATGGGAGGAGGTTAATACTGTGAGAAAAATAGAGAGCAAGTGGGAGCATCAGCGAAGGGGGCAAATGAGGATGTGGTAAAAGGTAGTAATGAGGTGAGGAGTAGATGAAGTAGTTTGAAGTTTTGTTTAATGTGTTTCATGATAGGCTGGCGGAGGTAGGGTGTTTTGGTCTGGGAGGTGTGCGAAGTGAGAGGGTCACAGAAAGAAGTTTAGTGAGGAGAGAAGAGGTGGTGAAAGTTATGCGTAAGATGGATTGTGGCAAGGAGGCTGGAGAGGACTGTACTGCAGTTGAATTCCTTAAGAAAGCGGGTGACTGTGTTGTTGACTAATTAGTTAGGATTTTTGACGTATGTGTGGATCGTGGTGAAATGCAGGACTGACCATTGTATGAAGGGAAGGTGGACAAACGTGAGTGTTCGAACTACTTAAGTATAAGGTTGTGAGCTACATCGGGATAGTTGTATGGGAGAGTGTTGATAGAGATGTGTGGCCCATGTGTTTGTTTTGAAGGATGTGTGTGAGAAATACCTTGCGAAAAAGAGGGATTTGTATGTGGCATTTATGGATCTGGAGAAAGCATATGGTAGGGTTGATGGGGATGCCCTGTGGAAGGTCTCACGAAGATATGTCGTGGGAGGAAAGCTACTAGAAGCAGTGAGTTTTAATCAAGAGTGTAATGTGTGTGTGTGTGTGTGTGTGTGTGTGTGTGTGTGTGTGTGTGTGTGTGCGAGTAGGTAGAGAGGAGGGTGAGTTGTTCTAGGTGAAGGTGAGTGTGCGTCATGGGTGTGTGGTGTCACCATGTTTGTTTAATTTGTTTATGGATGGGGTGGTGAGGGAGCCAAATGCAAGGGTCTTGGAAAGAGGGTTGAGTATGCGGTGTGTAGGGGGCCTTCCCACTGCTACTGTTTGATGTTGCTGCTGCCTGGAGGGGCTGTGTTTCCCGATGAGTTACGTGGTGGAGGGGCTATGACTGCTCCTGAGTTACACATTTCTTCCAAAATATAGTTTCTTTTTCAGATTTTTTTTTTCCAAGGATATCTATTGTTTTCTGTGGTTTTTATTGAATTATTTTTCGTTTGTCCCTTATCATATTCCTTCTTCTTTCTCCTTCCTTCTCCTCTTCCTCCTTCTCCCCTTCTTCTTCTTCTTCTTCTTCTTCTTCTTCTTCTTCTTCTTCTTCTTCTTCTTCTTCTTCTTCTTCTTCTTCTTCTTCTTCTTCTTCTTCTTCTCCTCCTCCTCCTCCTCCTCCTCCTCCTCCTCCTCCTCCTCCTCCTCCTCCTCCACTCTAGCATCTCCACAACCATCAGTAAATTATCACTTCCTTCTGCTGTACTGTCTTATCTCTGTCTGTAATAGATTAGGAACAGAGGACACTGTTACTCTCCTGCAGCAGATAACATCGTCACAGACCATCAGGTCTTTTGTTATCTGTGCTTCCCATATGGCCCGTCCACCACCCTCCTGCTGACCCATACGCCATCTATCACAGGGGAGCCCTGTCAGGTCTGGCAGGCCTTTAGGTGCAACCCAGTGCTCACGCGGGGAAATGAGTAGGTTGGAGGAGGGTTGGAAGGTACACGGGCGGGATGAGAGATGAATGATATCTTGAAAGATAAAGGGAAGTGATGATGGTTATAGACGTCAAGGTGTTGTGGTCAACCATACATTAGGTGCGGGTGGTGATAGATTATGTTCCTTCCCGTCTAATAACCATTAACTACCGTTTGTTATGCAACACGAGAGCAAAAGCGTAATAACTGACCAGGCTCACTAAAGCTTAAAGCTTGTCCAGCATCAGTGAAGATGTACGTTATGAATAGCGTCTGCATGAACAAATGAATATGTTATTGGTACGGCCTATGGGTATGATGGCTGGCTTAATGACCTTCCCCTTGAGGGTCAGGTCAAAGGTTAAATTTGTATTTGTCTTCAACGTAATTTTTGAGGCTATAGAAGATATCATAAAAGCGTCAGTGTTGTCTGAAGTTCATTTATCAACTGGTCAGTGTGGTGTCCGCACTGGCTGCCTGTTGGGGATGGGTGTGGTGGGTAAGGAGAGCTTCCCTCCTGTCCAATCAGATTAAATTCCCTCCAAGGAACACCGTGTTGAGTCACACGGTGAAGATGGGAGTGTTGAAGGACAAGGGAAGAAAGAGGCGAGGGCTAACGATTGGTGAAGGAGATAAGAGGGAAAAAGAAGGAGAGGGAAGAAAAGACGGACGAATTATCGCAAAGTCAGGGGAAAAATTATGATACTGTTAAGATAAGAGACACATTAGCAGGAAGATCGTACAGACAGACGAGCTACGTCAACGGCAGGAAGGAAAAGGAATATTACAGCCATGGATGATGAGGGAGAGATAGAGAGAGAAATGCAGAAGGAAGGCCAGGGTGACAAGGAAGGACCAGAGAGACTGAGGGAAAATGGCCAGTAAGACGGAGGGAAGCGCCTGAGAGACAGTGAAGGAAGAGCCACAGAGACAAAGCGCCAAGCCTGGGGCGCTGTGTGCCAAAAATACCACGGAGATATGATCCTTAATCCCGATGGTGAGATCCTTCGGTAGGATGGCGCAGTCTTCGACCAAACCCTTAAGGGTAAGAGGAATGGCCCAGCCTGTGCTCAGAAGTCGTACTGACGCGCCCAATGTGTTAAGTAGTGTCAGACTCCGATGCTGAGAACGAGGGTGACGACGTGGGAGCAGGGGAAGGGAAGGACGTAGGAAGGGCTTCCAGCATGTGAGATGTGGGTGATGGGGACGTAGGAAGGGTCCCCAGTAGATGAGGTGATGCGGGTGGAGGCGAGGTTAGGGGTTCCCAGCATGCGAGGTGTGGCCTGAGGGAGTGAATGGGAAGGACAGATAACAGAGGACCTGATGGTCTGTGACGAGGTTGCTTATGGTCACAATCCTCCATGTAGGAGAATCAGGATACTAAAGGCTAAGGCGACTTACCACCCACCGCTCCCTCCGGCTCAACAACTACCACAGGAAAAAAAAAAGTTTACAGAGATGGAACATAGCGTAGTATGGAAAGAAGTACACTGCCACTGCACTGGGCTTCGGGAATGAACTCTGAAACAGAGAAAAAAAAGTTCTTTGGTTAAAAAGTAACTGAAAAGAAAATCCTTTTTTAGAATGTTTTTACTTCTAATAGAAATCATTGTCGAATTTGTTTAGCCTCGATATGAAGTCAATGATTGCATTCACATAAAGTGTATCTGGTGGTTGATTATCCCAGAGTTCTTCAACGTAACAACTGCAAAAAAAAATGAAATAGCCAGCGTTGATATTTCACATCCTTCCTTTTAACTTCATTGCGTTATTTCTGGTTGTTGAATCTTTCTTTGATGTGAAGAATTTTTTCTGTTGTTTATTGTCGTAATCATTTAGCATTTTGAAGAATGCTGGATCTCAGAGTGTACTTATGGAGCATATTTCTGACTGACGGAACTAGGTTTGTTGCTCCTTTTTAGTATTCATTCTGCTCTCTCTCTGTGTCTCTGTCTCTCTCTCTCTCTCTCTCTCTCTCTCTCTCTCTCTCTCTCTCTCTCTCTCTCTCTCTCTCTCTCTCTCTCTCTCTCTCTCTTTCTCTCTCTCTCTCTCTCTCTCTCTCTCTCTCTCTCTCTCTCTCTCTCTCTCTCTCTCTCTCTCTCTCTCTCTCTCTTCTCTCTCTCTCTCTCTGATTAAGTCTGTTGACCACAACTGAACAACACACTGAAACGAGGTCTGACTACGGCTCTTATAAAGACAGCGCTGAGGTGTGACTAGACTAGGGCGGGCGGGCGGGCGCTAAAGACAGTATTGTATCCTGTTTTACTCTTTATCTTTCCAGCCATGAAACAGAACGTCTTGTTCGCATTATCATAAGCAACCTTTGTATTTTAAATCTTTCCTGATAATCATGCCAAAGTTTTTTCTTCACATACTTCTAATAATGGTTTATCGAGCGTCCTGTGGTAATATTTGATATTTTAGCGCCAAAAAGTAGCACTTTACGTCGTTTACATTGTGCCTTCAGTTAGTCGTCCTTTCACTGGGCTGCATTCGTTATTTTGGTAAATTTTGAGCCTCTACTGGTAAGTCTTGTCTGTAGATCATTGATATGATGATATAACATGAAGTATGAGTCCTAGTACTGATGGAAGGGGTCTGAAAGAAGTGAGATGACGTAAAGGGTCGACTAGGGAAGAGGGCCACGTGAGGAAAGGTATGGCAGGCTCGGGGGGACGAGGAAAGGAGCAGCTTGCAAGCGAGGTGTGGCGACTGGACGGACCCCAGACAGTGAGGGGAGGAGGAGTGGAGGAGTAGAGGAGGCTCCAGCAGTCTAGGGGTGGTGGGATGAGGAGGTGACAGAAGGGTTCCGAGCAGACGAGGTATGGTGGGGGGAAGAGGTGGATGAGCCACAGGGGGGGCGAGATGTGGCGGGAAATGTGAGGTAGTTGTGGTAGGGTTATGGGCACATGTGGTGGTTGGGAGATGAGGCCAGGGAGCTGGGAATGGAAGCGTGAGAGACACAGCTCTCGTGAGGCTGCCTGCATGTGTGGAGCTGTGGAACGTTTTTTTTTTTCTTTGTATCCTGTCTGTCCCTCACATAACCCTTCCATCTTTATTTTAGGTCTACAAGACACCTAAGGAGCTCAAATCAACCCTTGCTGCATTTTATTTCTCACACCTGCTATACGTCATACGAGATGACCTCTTCCCGCCTAGGCAATGAAATATCGCGAAAAAACGAGTAACGGCCTCACTTCCTCACATCCAGTATGTACATGTCATGTGTGGTACATCGCAACCAGCGCCCACCATGCACAGCCAAGCCAGACTATTCCATGGTTTATATTTACCGTTTCATTGCCCTGGTTCTGCTCAGTGACAGCACGTCACAGCCCCTATGCTATATTGATTCAATTCATCTTATCCAATATACGTCCCTCGCCCACCCGAATGTTCAGGCCCAAATACCCTAGAACCTTCTTCATCCTATCCTTCCATATCCATCTCAGTCTCCTGTCAGTTGGCGCCGCCCTCTGGGAATGAGGCAGGTCGGGGAAAAGGCGGAATACGGCAGCATGAGATCATTTCCCAGGTGGCAGCAGGGAACAAGGCAGGTAGCGACAGGATAGGACAGTTCAAATCGAGGTTACCAAATACTGAACCTCCTCATGATACCAAGAATCTTTTAGTTCTCCTTTTTAGTGATAAGTTTACGTTACTTCCCAGGCTGCTTAGATCTTCCCAGGCTGCTTAGATCCTTTAATGTCAATGTAGCCTTCAGCCATAACAGTACTATTGAGAATATCTTAAAAACTCACCAAAAAAATTCTGCGGGCTGTGTTTACACAATGCCTTGTAAAAATTGTGATATGTTTTTTTATTGGGCAGACAGGTAAGGATCTTTATATTAGACTTAAGCAACATAAACATAGTAAAAGAACAGGACAAGAATCAAATGCTTTGTTTACTCAAGTTGAAAGCTATCACCATTGTACTGATTGGAGTAATGCCAATTCGGTTATTAACTGTAACTCCTTTACCACGAAAATATCATCGAATCTTGTATTATTAGATATACAAAGAATTGTAACATTAATATTGTTGAAAGTCTATACAAATCGGATAGTTTTATTGCAGGCAAAATTGTTAAACAGTTTCCCTTTCTTGTGAACATGATGAAAATTGTATGACCACCAAAGAGCACTGAAGCTAATGCCGTTCCTTATGGTGCTCTCAAAAGAGCATCCGTCATCTTCATACACGATTCCTTCGCCACCACTTTAGATTTTCCGGTAGTTAGAAACTCTTTGATCTATTTTATTAGTCTACTGCTTTTTTTTTCTTTACTATTTTCTCAAATGAAATTCTGAAGTTTACTTTCCCAAATGCTTTAGTAAAGTCGAGAAAAGAGCCTCCAATCTCTTTTCTTGCCGTAGTTTCATAAATGTTGCTGTAGTGAGCGGAGGGAGTTTGTGTACATCTACGTAGCACAAATCCCTGTTGACCTTCGTTTGTGTAACTGTTGTTGATCTTATCTCCCAGCATGTAGTTTTATAATAATTTTTCTTAAACTTTGAATACATGTGATGTCAGAATAACTGGTCTGTATTGCTTCAAATCCCGTTATGTATATATATATATATATATATATATATATATATATATATATATATATATATATATATATATATATATATATATATTATCCCTTGGTGGTATGGGAGAAAGAATACTTTCCCCGTATTCCCTTCGTGTCGTAGAAGGCGACTAAAAGGAGAGGGAGCGAGGGCTGGAAATCCTCCCCTCCCGTTTATAATTTTCCAAAAGAAGGAGCGGAGAGGTGGGCCAAGTGAGGATATACCCTCTAATTCTCACTCCTCTGCTCTTAACGCTACCTCGCTAACGCGGGAGAAGGCGAATATGTATGGAAAAAAGTATATATATATATATATATATATATATATATATATATATATATATATATATATATATATATTGGTGTTACATATGCCATTTTGTGGGTATGGTATCTCTTGTACTGTTCAATGTTATGTCTCCTCAACAACATCGTTTTTGCTCTTGTATTTCCGTTCCCGTGAGGAAAATTGTGGGAATGGCATCGGGTTCAGGCAGTGAGACCTTTTGAAGTTGGTTTATTGTTTTAGTTGCATTAATGAGATGGCTTCGATTAGGGCATTCAGTTGCCCGTGTCGTCTCTGCAAACATGAAAAAAAAATATATCTCATTCTAGATAATTTTGTCAAAGAAAAAGTTGGTTCATAGTTGTCCTCATTTTTGTATATTTTGTAGTTATAATTACTTCATTGATCCCATGACCTGAAGTGTCTGTCAAGACTGTCATATGATATGTAAATAGGAGGTCGATCGTCTGTAGTCGTCTTGGATCAAGTTGAATGTGTTGCATATAGTCACGTTATTGTAATCACTCCCTTACATTAGTTGGTGCATTTATTACTACTTTGAGTCTGTTCCTTTACCTATAATATGTTGCTCATTCTTCCCACTGTATAAAATGAAAATTGAAGATTTCTGGCGAAATTATTGCCTATGTTTATCTACTCATCTTTTTAACACTTTTTTTTTGGCAGTTCATAAAATTGTTTCATTATAGTTTTGGGTTATCTGCATGTAAGTCCCATACATGTACTAAATGGTTGTTTTGCTCATGGCTCAGTTTCGTTCATTGCTTTCTTTCACATTATCTTCTTACATGGACTGCCAACCCACCTAACTCAACTTGATACCTGTCTGCTTTGAGTGCTTCACAATGTTTAGGGTCAGCTTTGCTTTGAATTTTCTCACTGAGCCATGCTCTTCTCAGAGAGGGAAGTATTATCTATTTTTATTTATATTTTCATTAAAGCGATGATGTTTTTGGTCTGGAGTTTTCAGTTAATAAGTTTTGGACATTCATGTGGAATCATTCTCAGCGTTTTGTTATCTCTCTTTTTCTTCTCTTTTTTATGACCTTGTTTGCTCGTCCATTACATAAACATGTCTAATTAGTTACTCACGTCTAATTTTATTGAGACTCTGCCATTTTCTTGTATCATTTCTGCTTATGATAAGATCGGATGTATGGTGCTGTTCTTATCCTCATTTGGGGAGAGAGAGAGAGAGAGAGAGAGAGAGAGAGAGAGAGAGAGAGAGAGAGAGAGAGAGAGAGAGAGAGAGAGAGAGGAACTGGGTGACGTACATAGAAAAATAAGAAGTACGGACACACAGTGGTCTCTCATTATGGAGAGGTTCTCGCTCCACTTATTTACTCGACGGAGGCGTTCGAGTTACCAACTCTTGCAGTCTAACCTCATAACTGACCCACTTGCCCCAAGCTGCAGTTTGGCTTCTTCTTCTTTCACATTCTTGGGTATCTGCTCCCGAGAACTGGCTGCCTTTGTGCCCCCCACATCAGCTTGACCATCTGAAACTTAGCAGTCTACAGCGTCACATGTTTACTGTGTGGTCGCTGGCCACCTAAAGGTGGCCCCCTTGTATCTTTCCCTACACTGTTTTCCTTAGGAACTTTTTTTCCCCCGCTGATGTCTTTCCTAACAGCTGCGACCTGGCCCCTTTTTGAAAAGGCAAGGTTTTCCATTTCCTCCGAAACTCTAAGATTATTTTTTTTCCCTCGTGGCTCTTTACTTCCGGATCTTTTCAGCCCTCTGTATTTCATCTAAGGCTTAGCCTAGATGAGGATTGGGTTTTTTTCCCCCGTGGCCGGGAGTCCTAGACACAAGAGAGAGAGAGAGAGAGAGAGAGAGAGAGAGAGAGAGAGAGAGAGAAGGGGTTGATGGAAAACCTGGAAGGTGTATGAAATTAGAGTGGGGTGGACTCCGTGAGGAAAACTGATTAGTCTGAAAAAGGGGGATGGGAGCGGGGACCGGGGAAGAGTGGTGAATGGGAGGGGAAGAAGACTAGGGGAAGATTAGTAAGGGGGTTGTAACACGTAAGGAAGTTCCCGGACCACAGTACAGCTTGGTTTAGATCTCAGCTTACATGAACATTTGGCCATAGGTGAACATATATCTTGGTTATAGATGAACAAGGGTGAACAGGTGGGATGTTCTAGCTACAGCTGAACATGAATGAAATGTTGGGGTCTTTTACCTTCAGGAAGAGTACGTTTGAAGCACAGGGACCATTTAGAGTGCAGGTGAACCAAAGGGGTAAATGAGGTACATTATAGTCACTGGAGAACAAATTTGAAAAGTGAGAACATTCTTACACCAGTAGAACAAAACTTGTGGGGCCGTTTTGATATCGAACGACCAACTAAGTAGTAGGGAACACTAAGGAACATCGAGTAGTAGGGAACATGGAACACTATGGAACATAGAGCAATTAAGGAACATGGAACACTATGGAACATTGAGCAATTAAGGAACATGAAACACTATGGAACATAGAGCAATTAAGGAACATGGAACACTATGGAACATTGAGCAATTAAGGAACACGGAGCACTATGGAACATAGAGCAATTAAGGAACATGGAACACTATGGAACATAGAGCAATTAAGGAACATAGAGCCCTAGGGAACATCATGCATCATGGAACGGTTGAAATCTCTGAGGCTTTGTGCTCCCTGGACGGTGGGGGTATAGCATCATCTATACCTGGAAAATCCTGGAAGGCATTGTTTCCTCCCTACCCTGGGAAATATCTTCCAATAGGCACGGTAGGCATGGTACACCCTAGAATGCTACGACCCCTGAAATCCATAGATGTGATTGGCATAGAAAAAGAAAGAAAGGAAGAACACTTTAAGCATCCTGGGTCCAGGACTCTTCACTGCCTCACCTCCAGTCATCACAAGCATCATAGGATGCCCAGTGAGGTGTAAAGAGGCCGTGGACAACTACAAAATGTACCAGACCAACTACGCTGTGGAGGGTGGGTGGCGTGCGGGTCGCAGCTTCCAACAACTTGGTCGACTTGCGACCCAACCCAACAGCAGTCAGGGCCTAGCCCGAGCTGTACGGGTATAGAAACACCGAAGACTTTACCAGGTGTTTACGAGGAACCTTGAGCAGAAGGGAACATGGGGCGCCAGAAACGTGGAGCTGGAGGGAACATGGAGCACAAGGGAACATGGAACACCATGGAACATGGAGCTCAAGGGAACGTGGATGACAAGAGAACATGGAACACCAAGGAACATGGAGCAGTAGTGAACATTCTGATCGCATTTGAATCGATCCTTGAAGCCCCTAACATTCTGAACGCAGGTGAACATAACCAAACCAGGGAATATACACGCGTCAAGAATAATTTTTGAGTAAGGAGAACATTTTGATCACAGTAGAACTCTAAGTGAGCTGTATGAACAGTGTGAACGACGTGATTATCTTGACATCAGTTAAACAAACGTGAAATGTTAGATCAGTAGCATGAACATCATAAGCCACGTAGGGAGTTACGTCAGGAAAAATGAACACAGATGACTTGGTGAACAGGAAGAATCACACAGAAGATCACAATGAACAGCATAACTATCTTCACCGCAGTTGAACAAAATTGAACTCCGGTAATATTTTCGTCGATGGTGAAAGATTGAGAACCGAGGGATGTGAACATTTTCTTTCCCATGGATGAACATATATGAATATTGTCAACCCATGACTTAAGTATGACCCAATGTGAAAAATATTGATAAGCTATCGTTTATAAGAGAGTTTATTTGTGAACACAGAATAAATTGATAACACGAAGAGTCTGAAAAAAGTAATATGAACAACTTTGAACAGTTAAATCACAAGTTAAAGTGTACAGTCTAATGGACACGCGAAATAATGTGAACATTTAACTCAAAATCGCACATCTTGAACACCCATGAGCCTTTTTTGTAACCTGTACACCATAGATGAAGCTGAAGAATCATCTTTGGGAACAAAAGTGAACAGTACGAGCAAAATAACAAGCAGTATGACCAGATAGAGCGTCGCAACCATCGGTGAACGTCGCCTTTTCCGAACTATAAGCTTTAAGTTTAAGCTGGGGTGACGGGAAAGGTTAAATGTGAACATGAGCAGACCCTCACCACTACTAGCCCCTGCGCACTCATGAAAGTGAACTTCCTTCCTGCTGGGCGTCACGTGTACATCGCTGACATGTACACATGCCCGGGAGGCGTGTCATAATGTACAGGTGCTGTGAGGAGGCAGGTCTGGCTCGACGCTCGGGGGGAGCGACGTACAGCGTATTTGGCTAGATATTCGTTGACGTTGTATTTCTTGCATGTATGAATCATTTGATGAAATGTTTATCATCCTCGTTGTTTCGTTGTGTATCGCAGAAACGCAAATGCTATAGTTGTTTTTAAGCTATAGGGGCAGGTAGCCTCCCACTGGTCTGCTGGTAGGTGAATGAGCGTAAAAATATGAACTGAAGTGGAAGGTTTGGAGATTTACTCCAGGGACGACCATTAGTGAACAACAGGAAGCAAGATGTGAAATGTGAACCATGAATGAAAAAGTGCGAAAATAAGATAGTAATTCTTACTTTGAATAGCTGAGATATACAGTGTAAAACGCAAGGTAATGGGTATGAACAAAGATGAACACTATGAACGCAAACAATTACCAGAAACCTATGGAAGTTATACGAGACGTAATTGTTTTGAACATGCATTTATCACGATCAAAATGCATTCGTCACCCTGGAGCCCGGTATGCCTACGTCAGATGGTCAATTTCTGTTGTAGACAACGAAGCCATGGCAAAGATTTCAAACGCTTTTTGTTTTTGTGCGTCTGTATTGACAACTGAAGCTCTAACTCATATCCCAATTTCAGTTGCATTGCAGAGAGAGAACAACGTTTTGCATCATACTGAAATAAAAGATGAAGATATACCACCGTCACTGTATATGATACAAGTGAATAAAACGCCCTGTCCGGATGGATCTTATCCAAGGACACTAGATGGAGAGAGAAATGTGATAATTAAACCCTTGATTGTTTCTATCAATAAGTCACTTGCTACGGCAAATGTTCCAGAGGAATTCGCCAACGTAACACAGATCCTCCAAAAAAAAAAAGTAATAAATGAACGCCCAGAATTTATCGTCCAATTAGTTTAACGTCTGTAGTCGGTAGACTTATGGAAACCATCAGTTAGGGCAAAATTGTAAAGCATTTAGTGGACCACCACTTGATTCTCAGCGGGGTTTTCCACGAAATCGCTCATGTCTGACAAATCTGCTCGATGCAACTATAGCATGGTCAGCTGAGACCCTAATCAAGACTATTCCATTAACGATATATATATATATATATATATATATATATATATATATATATATATATATATATTATATATATATATATATATATATATTCTTAAGAGTCCACGGGGAAAATGAAACACGATAAGTCCCCTAGTGCACTTTCGTGTAACAATCACATCATCAAGGGAGACACAAAAGAGAAACATAACAGTCAGATATATATATATATATATATATATATATATATATATATATATATATATATATATATATATATATATATATATATATATATATACACCTAAGCTTGAGCAAGGTACCCATTTTATCGACTAACCCCTAGAGTCGGATGAACAGCTGGGTTGACTGTGGATCGACTGCTGCACCCAGGATTCGAACCTATGCGCTCGACCGTGGGCGGCCCGTGAATGCGTCTCGGTCAGGAAAGCTAACTGCTACACCACGGGAGTCATCTATCTAGATATTCAAAATGCATTCGATAAACTTCCACATCAAAAGTGACTAACAAAACTGAAGTCACATAGTATAGATAGGGTTGTCGTTTGGTGATTAGGAAATTGGTTGATTGATCATAGTCATAGAGTAATTGATTAACGGTCAAACCTCAAGATGATTAGACGTGACAAATGGGTGTGCCACAAGGATCAATCTTGGGGCCGGTTCTCTTTCTCATATAAGAATGAATTTTGATATTGATAATATGGGCTTTATTGTACGATATCGAAATTTCCGGACGATGTTAAGTTTGGGGAAATAAATCGACGACAGAAATTGAACGTCTCCGGATTCATATTGACCTAGACAGACTTACAGAATGGTCTCACTGGCGAGAATGAATTTTGATATTGATAAGTGCAAATTTTACATGTCTTTCTACTCCCACTACACTCATCCATGATTGTTTGTTCTCTTTACTGTCACTAACAGCCTCGTTAGGGCCCAGAGGTCTGTTGCTGTTATTCATTTGTTTTTAACGTAAGTGATCAGTGGCCGTGGCTGTCCATGCTACCAGTGGTAGCAGCTGTCCAAGTTACTAGTGACAGTGGCTTTCTAAGTTACCAGTAGCAGTGACTATCCAAGTTACCAGTGGCAGTGACTATCAAGTTGCCAGTGCAATGGCTGTCTAACTTATTATTGGTCGTCGCTGTCGAAGTTATTAGTGTCAGTGGCTTTCTAAATTACCAGTGGCAGTGGCTATCCAAGTTACTAGTGTCGATGGTTTTCTAAGCTACCAGTGGCAGAGTCTGTCAAGTTACTAGTGGCAATGAAAATCAAGTTGCCAGTGCAATGGCTGTCCAAGTCACCAGTGGTAGTTGCTGTCCAAGTTACCAGTGGATGTGGCTTTCAAGTCTCCAACGTTCGTGCATGTTCAAGCAGTCTTACTGGCTTGTCCAAGTGAACGAAGTGAACGTGGGAACACAAGTCAGGAGTGAGAACCCTTGTTTCTCTGGACGAACACAAGTGTACTACACCATCACCCCCTAGCTGGGTGACGTTAGCTTCCTGTACGCTTACATCTGTCACCAGGAACTGCCTCCCCCTCCCACACACACACACACACACACACACACACACACACACACCATCCCGAGGAGACTATACATCCATCCTCAACAGGAAAATAGAGTTCCATCCCGACCTGATATATCTCCCCTTCCCCAGTACCAATAACCACTCCCTCCAACGCGCGACAGGACTCCCCCACTCCACCCTGCGAGGTCTTCCCCCACCTTCCTTCCCTCCCTCCAGCAACCATCATAACCCACAATAAATCACAACAGTTTTTCTCTGATATTTCGCCTTCAACGACCTGGCACGAGCTGCGGTTAAGGCCACGACTCATACGTAAAAAAAAAAGGTGCACCTCACTGATCTTGGTTTGGGATGATAATGAAAGCAGTGATAATGATAAATGATAACAACAATGATATTAACATATGATTTATAGAGTCAACTGTAACCAAGTCTGTAATTATACAGAGCGAATACATGTGTAACCAATAAGAACTATAGATAGGAGAGAGTTCAAGAAACGTTATCTTAGCAGAAATGTGGAGGAGGATAAAGTTCGGTGAAATATGATGATGTCCACAGCGGCTAGGAGGAGGGTCGTGGTTGTGGTGGCAGGAGGGACGTGTGGCGGGAGTGGTCCAGCAGCCTTACCCCGACCTATTGGATGCCGTCCAGGGGTAGACATGGAGAGAGAGAGAGAGAGAGAGAGAGAGAGAGAGAGAGAGAGAGAGAGAGAGAGAGGGGCGGGAGGAGCAGGGTGTGTGGGTGAGAGGTGGTGGCAGCCGCTGGTGGGGTGTTTGGCCATATATATATATATATATATATATATATATATATATATATATATATATATATATATATATATATATATATATATATATATATACCGTCCCTTGTGAATATTTTTTGAGTTACTATTGGAAATAAGATTCATAGGCACTTTTAGGGGGTTAAGATATCCTTTTGATCTCCAGATACCATGAGGAATAGCTTCTGAACTCACTGTGCCAGAGTTCATGTTCTGAACTCACTGTGTCAGAGTTTATGTTCTGAACTCACTGTGCCAGAGTTCATGTTCTTCTGAACTCACTGTGCCAGAGTTCATGTTCTTCTGAACTCACTATGTCAGAGTTTATGTCTGTGATCAAATGGACGAGTTTTTGTTTTCGCATATTAGTGATATGATTTATCTGACGATATGTCCCGGAAATGTGTAGTGACTGTTTCGTTTCTTATTTTTTCGTCTCAGTCGTTGTCTGTTCGAGGGCGATAATTGCCTCGTACTCGCCCGAGAAAACGGTCCTTATCGCACTTCCCTCATGTTGAAATGCAAGTCACGTCAGCCATCTGTATAAACGACTTAACCCGTCAGCGCGGAAGTACGACCCTTGAGCCCATGAGCGCGACCCCTGCCCATGACGGAACGACCCTAGGGTGGGATGGCGAGGCCTTCGACCTGACCATTAAAAGCCAGGTCAAAGGCCTGGCTAACAAACCTAAAAGTTGTACCGTCGTGCTCACGGGGTTAAACTGCCTCCCCCCGCCCTCTCTCCTCCCCCTCACCCTCACCCCACGTCAACCATCTGAATAAACGTCTCAGACTGGTGCCCTCCCATGGTCGCAGCTGGTGTGCTGGGCTCCCCAGGCCGTGAACAGAGGCATCCCTGTCTTGCCAGCACTCCACCGAGGCAAATTAACCCACAATACTTATCCCAAGTTGCTAGAATGAGGATTGAAAGACATGTTCAACTTGGGTTCAATGTTGAAGGCATTGTGGTATGACAGAGCGAATGACAGGCCCTAGACCCCCCAAGATATGGGTGAGTGACAGACCCCCACAGCTCTATGGCATGTGTGGGCTTGGTGAATGACAAGCCCCACAGCTCTATGGCATGTATGGGCTTAGTGAATGACGAGCCCCACACCTCTATGGCATGTGTGGGCTAAGTGAATGACAGGCCCCAGGGCCCCATGGCACATGTGGGTTGAGAGGGTGACAGGCCCCAAAGCCCCATGGTATGTGTAGGCTGGATGAATGACTGGCCTCAGGTCTAGTGGGTCTGGTAGATCGTATAGGTAACAGTTCATATTCCACCAACCCGCCTTCCCGCTTACCTACGATAAAACAAATAATGTTAACGTGTTTAATGAAGACATATGCCTCCTCAGGAACAGGTGTAGATTCTATTACCCAGAAACGTGTTAATCATCGCTCGTAGAAATATAGTACATACCCAATACTCTTGGGTTCCACAGGTGGCAGGGGCAGCACGCCTTATACTTCCAGACGGCCAAGATACGCCTGAATTTTGCCATCAGGAACCAGGACAAGCAAGCTATTTTCCAGTACGATTGTGGGAATAAAACGCTGGTGGGACAGACATCCTTGTACAATGTGATATAAGATCTGAACGTTTGCCTCCAGGCACAACAAGGACTCAGCCACCGTAACAGGTAGACCAGGACACCTCTCTAACAAATCGACAACAAGAAATGTCACGTCTCTCATATACGCCAGCTCAGAAGGGCTTAAACTGCACACAGCTGACAAAATCCGTGTTATAAGTGGCTTACTGGCTGAGTCAAATACAGTATCTGGGGCCTTCGTGGAAACTCATGAATAATCATGGGGACAGTGAGGTCTGGATCGCGAATTATAACCTATACAGGTGTAACGGGATGAGAGGGACATGTGGAGGAGGTGGGTTGTATGTTCATTATTCACTTGCAAAGTTTAAATGACTAAATTTCTCACATGATGTAGCAGGAGTGTAAGTAATCAAGATTAAGTATTTCACTATTTCACTTCACTCTGGTTATTGCAGTGGTCTGTGAGCCCCCAGATGCATGACTACAGGTCCAAGTATTGTATCATCTCCCAGTGACATTTCAGCCTACGAAACTTAACGGAGAAATGGAAAAGGAACAGACGCTGGAACTGGGAATCTCACTGAAAGTGGCTAAGTTGAACAGCTGCAAAAATAGGGAACTATTTACACTGCATGAGAAAGTCTCTCTCAGCAAATATAGCAGACCCAATTAGGGGAAATAGTAAGCTGGATTTGGTTTTCATAAATGATCTGGGCTTGAAATGCTACATTATCAGAGTAGAACATCCAATTATGAATATTAAATCGTCGTGGCAAAACACACTCCACTGCGGAGATGAATTCAGAAAATTCATTTTTAATGGTACGTGTATACAGTGGAAACAATGTGCTGCGTGTTTTACAATGGTAAATTAATCGTCAGTGGTACATCATTAGAGGAGTGGGTCAAATGTTGCACTGTAGAATCACCTCAAACATGCAACAGACACATGCAATGGAGGAAGAGTGTGAGAGGGCCAGACTAGAGCGAGCGAGGCTCTCCTTCTGTGGGAGGCAGAAAGGAGATATAGACGCGAAGCCACAGCTCGCGCAGCAAAGCCAAGCAAAACTGTCAGATGATCTAGAAGACAGGGACCATAAACTCTAAAAGTTGTACGAGGACCAGGAAGGAGAAGAAGCAAGAGCCATCCATGAACTAGGAATAAAGATATGTCTCTTCCTTAGGAAAACGCA
This sequence comes from Panulirus ornatus, assembly GCF_036320965.1. NCBI lineage: Eukaryota > Metazoa > Arthropoda > Malacostraca > Decapoda > Palinuridae > Panulirus > Panulirus ornatus. The sequence goes on along the minus strand of NC_092239.1, from coordinate 40,871,635 downwards.
AATGGAGAATCCACTACTAGCAGAAGACACACACATGAACGATTGCCAGAAGATGAGTGGGATGTCGAACTACATCATGACTCTGTGGTCAGTGAACCAAAAATCATCTTCGATGTTAGTGACACGAGAGACTTCATAACCAGCTTCTCCTCCTACCCCCCTGATACACATTACTGATACCGTCTCGACTACGCAGAACTTCTAGACGGTTATTGAGAGCATCCAAATGTATTCTGCTCCGGGAATAGACTCTTGGGAGTTTGTCTTTCGTAGAATAAGCAAAACTCCATTTGCACGAGCTCTAAATATCCTGTACAAAGTGTACCTGGCCTCTAACATGATACTGGGATGCTTGAAACTGATACAATGCGTGGCCCAGTCCCATAAAGGGAGAAGTAAAGGAGTCCAAACCAAAAATCATTTACCAAATCGCACTGACACCGAACATCATAAGAATTTATAGACACCCAAGATGTTTGACTTTATGGAATCAGCCGAGACAACCCGGGGCAACCTGGTGTCACGACGGGAACACGACAGAGCAGTAATTTCCCCTTCAGGAAAAATGAATGTCAGTCAGAATTATACCGAAGTTCAAGACGAGAGGTAGAACTAGTAATGACCTCATCAAGACGCTAATAGTCTGCCAAATAGAATGCTGCTGTGTGCTGACCTCACTTTCTAAAGGAGGTGAAACTGAACATGAGGAAGTGGACAATGATATTGCAGCTGGGGACGACTGAAAACCTGAAGTTATACTCTTTAGACTGGACAGACAGGAGAGATGATGGCAACTTCCACTTGGAAAACCTTGGAAGACAAGGTCCCCGATCTGCATTCAAACCTAGTTCCTTAATGGCAAGACAGGCATATAAAACACTCGGTGATATATTACCGCTGAAATTGAAAGAGTTGGTAATATATCATCGCTGAAATCGAGAGAAGCAATGAGTTCAGTATGAGTATGTGTTGTCTTCCGGGTCCTTAAACTGTTTAATACATTACCTGCAGCCATTAGGAGCATTGTACACTCTCCGCTGGCATTTTAAACTGGGTCTGACATGTGCTAAACCAGGCGGACTGTGGTGGGTGTGTGGACGTTGGGGTTGTGGCACCCAGCAGCCCGACTGAGCAGAGGAAAAAGGGGAACACTTGGTCGTAGCCTCAGCCATGGCGTAGAGTATCTCTCGTGCCATCATGAGATATACGACGGGTCAAGGAAGACCCCCAGACCGAGCTATATGGGTTGAAGACCTCCGGAACCATTATAAGGTATACGTGGTGAAAGGTAAACCATCTGAAAGATATACGTAATATAAGGCGTACTATCTGAAGGTATATGTAATGTAAGGTAAACCATCGTAAGGTATACTTTAAGTAAGGTATAACCACAACACGTGTAGACTGAGTGAATGACAGGTCAGAGTGGTGCCTGGCGTTAGGTGGGAGAACATACACACATACACAGAAGCCCCTCCCCACCTTAGCCACCACCCCTTACCCCACCGTCTGTCGCGCCACCAGTGTCTACACGTGAGCCACAGGGTGAACCTCAGAATCCATCTTTACGTATTTGACTCGTCGTACCTCACGTAGGTAAACACTGCGTCGCCTCAGGGGCGGGGGTTCCCTGACGATGTCTTCAGTCGAACTGATGTAAATTTTCAGCCATCATTTGGGTACAACCTGGCCAGCATCGTGCTGCCCTCAGCAACCCAGCAGTCGCTGATGTTGATCTTACACTTATGATCTTACAGTCGTCATCAGGAGTAAGTATAAGAACGGTTTTTTAACATGATTTACTAACTGGTAAGTGAGGACTTGAGGATAATTTCATATGGTCCATATGGAAATAGTCCTTTTCATCGAATGGATGATACAATAGCATTACTCCCATCTCGATTGTATGATGGACTAAATCAGTCGACAGTTGATCAAAAGGGAGTGAAAGAATTAGTTGTGTGGCAACACTAAAGATATCCCCTGCAAAGTTTCCCGCCAAAATCAATAATCAGCTGGCACGGTGTCAGGCGCCGGCCCGCCACCGCCCCCGGCCATTAGCTCCTCCACCTAGTCTGTTATCACGGGCTTTCTCCTTCAACGGTTGACGCAAAGACAAGAAGCAAAGCCTGGTAGCTGAAGAAAGCTGAGTCTCTGTCTTAGGGATACTGAAGATAGGTGGAACACTAGGGATAATGTAGGTAGCTGTAACACTAGGGATAGTGTAGGTAGTTGTAACACTAGGGTTACTGGAGTAGTTGTAACAGAGCAGATGGGTTTTTTTTTCAGTTTACAACTTTCGAAATGGAGGAGAATCTTTGTGTGTATAGTTACGGTTATGGATAGTAAGGGATGAATAAGCCAGGAGGCTCAAGTTAGGGACAAGCCAGAGGCGCATGTCACCCAGGAAGTCTTCAAATGATGTAGTTTGCGAGTATAAATGGATTCATGTAAGGCTGAATACCTGTTTATTGTGCAGCTGGTGAGGTAAGATGAAAGTGCTAGGGTGAGGTTGGTATGATGCCGAACCCCTCCAGCACTACATTAAGAAGTAAGGGTATGATATCCCGGCTTTTGACTTGATTCTTAAGGGTCCGGTCAGAGGGCCAAATCATCACATTGAAGGGTCGTGCCAAAGGGCCACACTGTTGTGTTCAAGTGTCGTGCCGTCATGTCCAAGGGTCGTGCCGTCGTGTCCAAGGGTCGTGCCGTCGTGTCCAAGCGTCGTGCCGTCGTGCTTATAGAACGCACTGTTATTGCTTGGTTGAGATTTGCCTTTCATATGATTTCTTAGTACCGGTTACTGTGTTAGTGGTGAAACCGTGTCTGAGGATCAGCTTTTTAAAATGGACGTGTTCCTGTAGATGCGTGTTAGCAAACGCACAGATATATGTATATACAGAGAGAGAGAGAGAGAGAGAGAGAGAGAGAGAGAGAGAGAGAGAGAGAGAGAGAGAGAGAGAGCAAGGAAGGTAACAAGAAGCAGGCCAAGAAGCAATGCTTGCAACCCGGCCAGGGCAGACTGGCCGAGTCCCCAACATCACTTGAACCCTGGCGCCTCTGTCTGACTCCTGCTCCTCCACCTCCATTCCCACTCCTCCGCCATCCATGCACCTCCCCCACCATCCTCTACCACCCATTCCCTTCACCATCCTCCACACCTCACCATATTCCACCACTTCACCATCTGGGTTACCACCACCATCTCCCGTCACCACTGCCGCCACCCCAATCTCCACAAACCACAGACCATTACGCCATCCTGATCTATTGTTTCCTCAACTGCCCGCCACCAATTGATTATCCTCCCGTCATACCCTCCCTTCCCGTCATACCCTCCCGTCCCTTCGTCATACCCTCCCGTCCCGTCGTCATACCCTCCCGTCATACCCTCCCGTCCCCACCATCCTGTACGTTGCTCCTTGTCTTCCCTCCACGCTTCATCTTTCTCTTCCATCCACTTTCCCCTTAGTGACCCACTCCGAGCAAGGATCCTTGCGTTCCCTCAGAATATGATGACACATAGTGCAATAGCTCGGCCATCCATTGTCTTAAAAAGGATTTACAACACCTTAAATCATCTGGCCGTCTTTCCTCGGCTGGTTGTCATATTTAATTCTTCTTGAGTGACCTTAGAGTCAAGCCAGACAAACCATGGTCCAGCCTTTCTCTCCAGCTCCCATGCTGTACACACGTCGTCGTGTGGCTGCCTTTGTCTCTCGGGTTATCTAACTCTCCTGTCTCTGGGATCGTGTGACTGTCAGTCTGTATTATTGGTGGCCCTCGTAACTCAACCTACCATTAAGATTTTGTGTACTGAAGTATTGGTCACCTCCTTGATACTAAAGACGTTGCTCAAAGAAAAAGTGACTTCTGTAGATAGGTTGCCTGAGAGATCTCATCTCCTACTCTCTTTCTGATTACACTCATTATATATAAACATATATTATCCCTGGGGATAGGGGCGAAACAATACTGCCCGCGTAGTCCCTGTGTGTCGTAAAAGGCGCTGGAGATCCTCCCCTTCTGTTTTTACTTTCCTAAAGAAGGAACAGAGAAGGGGGGACCAAGGGAGGATTTTTCCCTCTAAGGCTCAGTCATCTGTTCTTGACGCTACCTCGCTAACGCGGGAAATGACGAATGTGTATGAAGAAAATATGTGTATGTATGTATTCTTACTTTTCTGCCTTTTCCCACTTAGTGAGGCAGTGCCAGGAACAGACGAAAGGCTGCATTTGCTCACATCCATGTGCAATGTATCGAAACCACAGCCCCCTATCCACTATTAGGTCCCAAAGACCTTTCCGTGGGTTTCCCTACCTCCTTCATATTCCCTGATTCAGTCCACCGACAGCACGTTGCCCCTGTATACCACATCGTTCCAATTCACTTCATCCCGTGCACGCCTTTTACCCTTCTGCATCCTCAGGTAAGGATCACTGAAAATCTCTCTCACGCCACCCTTCCATCTCCAGTCTGGTCTCCCTATTCTCCTTGTCCCCTCCACTACTGGCCAATATATCTTCTTTGTCATACTCTCCTCGCTCTTTCAGTACACCCTCTTCAGCTCTCTCAATCACACTCTTCTTCTTACCCTTTCTTGCCCTACTATTATGACTCAATCATATCACTTCACACCACATATTGTCCTGAAACATTTCATTTCCAACATCTCCAACCTCCTCCGTATATTATCATGTATAGCCTATATTTTGTCTCCATACTGCATCGCTGGGAAAAACTATACCTTCAAACATACTCCTTTTCGCCCTCCCAGATGACGACCTCTCTACCCACTCATTCCTCAGTGCTCCCCGATCCTTCAGCCCCTCACCCACCCTAGAACTCACTTCCGCATCCTTGGTTCTATTCACTGCCATGTCCACACTCCCAGGTATGTAAAACCCTCCACTTCATCCAAATTTTCTCCATTCAAACTCACACCCCGTCTAACCTATCCCTCTACCTTGCTGAACCTAATAACCTTGCTTTTATTCTCATTTACTCTCAGCCTCCTCCCTTCACACTTTCTATCAAACTCAGTTACCAACTTCTGTAGTTTCTCACTCAAATCTGCCACCCGGCTGTCATCAGGAAACAACTGACTCACTTTCCAAGCCCCCGCATCCCCTACAGACCTCATACTCACCACTATCTTCAAGACCCTTGCATTTACCTTCGTCACCACGCCATCTACAAATGAATTAAACAGCCATGGTGACATCACACACACCACTGCCGCAAACCCTCCTTCCCCAGGAACCACTAACTCTCCTCTCTAAAAAAAAATTCACGGCTCATAAAATTTTTACTCCGACACCATATATTGGTAAGACCTTCCACAAGGCATCTCTAACATCTCTATCTCCAGGTCCATAAATGCCACACACAAATCCTTCTTTTTCTCCGCGTATTGTTCACACACTATCTATGGAGCAAACACCTGATCCACACGTCCTTTACCCCTCCTGAAACTACACTGTTCCCTCCCAGTCTGATGCTCTATACATGCTGTCACCCTCTCAATCATTACTCTCCCATATACCTTACCAGGTGCACTTCAACAACTCTGTAGTTCAAACACTCACCTTTGTCCCCCTTACAATGGCAGTACATGAATTCCGTCTCCAGTCAATTATGCCGTAGGACTGCCAAACACCTTACCTTGACCACTCGCTTTCCTGTGGGGTAGGGAAATGCTAGTATCATTCTTGTATTTAATATCTCAATCATATAACAGAGGTAATGTGGCATGCATCCTAACACACATGCTAGAAATAAGTAAAGTATATTCATTCATAAGTGTAAAGGAAGCATTAGGGGTAATGCACCTAAGTTCATTACATATGTAGGATCAAAGACATGCAGAGTCATCGCGCGGGACAGATGTGTTCTGACATCATATGCCTAAACATCAGAGATAACTGCTATCAGTGAGATAACTCCTACAATAAAGAAGTAGAGTTATGGTAAAATGCACTTAAGCTAAGTTACAATATAGAACTGTTGGGCAAAGGGAATATTTATGGAAAATGCACGTAAACTAAGTCCATCTGAATACAAGCTGTAGACTGCAGTTCCTGCCGCACTGCATAACAAAGACTGACGGCTCTGCTTGGCCTCTGGGGTTTAAACCTCATTTAAGGGAGCATCAACTGGTGACACATGTCTTTCATTTATGATCTTAGCTGAATTGCCGACCGGCTGCACAGGAGATCGAGTATCTGGGAGTCCTTATTCAGCTATGGACCAGTAGTCGGTATGTATGTACATAGGGATGTGGACGTGTGGCAGTCCATGCTCAGCGACGGCCCACGTTCTCCAGGTCTGTTTGGCTTGTATGCGCATTGCTTGCAGAGCAAGGCGCGCCATGCGTACCTCCTTGGTGTGTGTAGTTCACCGTTTCCGTCTCCACATAGCATGTATTCTCTCTCTATACCACTAGCACCACGCCCCTGCTGGCACCTGGAATTGTGATAGATGTTAGCGGTATTCACACACACACACACACACACACACACACACACACACACACACACACCCAGGGCTGGACAAGCAGCAGTGAAAGCTCGCTCAGCGCTGGCTTGGTACGTGAGTCACTGACCCAACACTGACCTCGTCTTTGTTCTGCGTAAAGTGGGATACCAAGGCAATTAGTTCAGTTTTCCTGGTTAATTACTCCACTAATTCACTTTTTCGCTTTTCCACACTCATGGCATTTTCCCTGTTTCTTTAATGGTCATTGCTTGGCCTAGAAAGATTGGTGTTGGACGGCGGGAGCCAAGTGTGATGTTGGGGTTTTAATAACATTGTTAAGTACTGGCACCTGATGAGATGGGTTGTTTCCATGAAACATGTCGTGCCACATGTAGAGAAAAATTGCATGTTTGATAAGATTGTATGAACTCTACTGAAGTGCGATTTCACCTTATATATATATATATATATATATATATATATATATATATATATATATATATATATATATATATATATATATATATATATATATATAACTTCGTTCTAAAGAAACCGCTGGAATCCGATGTAGAGTTTTCTTATTAAGCTGAAGCCTTCATGACAAAGACAACAGCATCTGCAAGCAAGTTTTCATCCCGTGTTTACCACAATATCCGAGGAAATCAGATTAAGTTAAACTGTTTTAAGTCTTCGGGTTCCCTGGTCTAAATCATGTGGGCTATTGTTTTTGTTGCTGTTTTTCTATAAGCACTTGCAATGCATGGGCTGATTGAGAACTTCTCCGAATTGCAAAATAAAGTGAAACAATTGCAGCGAATTCTCAGTAGATATTTTTACACGAATGTAATAAGTTTCTTGAAGTTTCTTTAAATGTATTTGTATATTAACGTTTTGGTTTGGAGTAAATGATCATTCAGTTGAGTAAGTTAAGTATTAAATAGTAAGAAAATAATGTATTATAAACAAGTTGATATTATGTAGTAACTAGGATATTTCATGTAGGTGTTTGCTATGATTTATTTCCAACAGTTTGCCTTACTTTTCCTTCTTATTTCAGGTACGAGATGACGCCTGGCGCGATCGAGAATCCTTCAGGCAGCGGGGAACGTTGAGTATATTGTATTGCCAAGCTTTCATATAAATTGAAACGTCTGTCGACGTAACACCATTAGGGAAGCAATGTTAATAATTGAGTCAGACGCGTAAAACAAAAAAAAAAAAAAGGTATTTCACCGTTATATTTTTACTTTGTGATGCTGTAATGAAAAAGTGGTGGCGAGACCCCGCAGACTTTAGCAACGGCGTGGCCGCTTAATGCAATATTATTACTGAGGGATCGTTAGATGAACATCTCTTGTAGTTACAAATGTCATAGGATTTCTATAACTGTAAATGTTGCTTCTGAAAAAGGGTTAAGTAGAGTTATATGTGTTCAGTACGAATACGAATTTTTTTAGCGGCAAAATATTTCGCTGGAACGAGGTTGTCAGTCTCACCCTTGCAGCCACGTAAGCCAACGTAAAGTCCTCTCCGCAGATCGACCTTCTGTCATGGTTTTCTTTTTCCACTCGATTTGTTACGCAATATCATAAAAAGAATACTTTTGTACAGTCTAGAAGTAAGTTGTCTCTGAAGGGCCTCGAAATAGGGAAGTTTGACAGTCATAATTCGACGACGTTGTTGTATAGTGGTGTATGGCAAGCTGTGCGGGAGCGGTGGCGTCGGGGGACGGTGGAGTAGCGGTCGAGTGGGTTTTCTGGAGGAGTTGGCTGCAGTCGCCTCCCTCGCCGCTCTTGTACTCGATGACCTGCCTTTCTTTTTCCCTCGTTTTGCTGCTCTCGTCTGTAGAGATTGTCCTGGGTTTAAAAGACTGTTTGATACATGATGTGTCGTACAAACCATTATGGTTGTCAGGGTTAATACAGTGTTATCGTAGCCTCTATGACGGTAAAGCCTCTATCAACATTAGTACTAGGCGAACCGTCTCGCTTCCTCCCTCCCATCCCCAGTCCCCCGCCCACGCACACGTGCCGACTTCTCGCCACAACAAGGAGGGTGAGTCACCACTGGCAGGGAGAAGGAGGGAGGGAAATAATGGGCCGTACGAAGGGATGGGGATGAGGGTGGCAGTGATATAAGAGGATGGTGAGATTAGTGAGTTAGGGTGAGGTTACTGCGGCATGAGTCGCCATCACGGGACGAGGTGCAGTAGGAGCAGTGTAGACCAAAGAGATCAAAATTGTCTCATACATTACCTGCGGTCATTGGAGTTACTCTGGACTGATCGCTGGAAAGGTGTACAAGGGCCTGGAAAAATAAACCAGACCAGCCACATAGTAGCTACGGCTTCCAGCAGCCCGATTGAGCAGAGGAGCAACACGACAGCCACGTCAGGTACATGAAGGTAAAGTCCTAGACCAACCGTGGAGTACACCTCCAACACCACCGTAAGATGTTCATTGCGTAAAGTTCGAGACCAAACCGTGGACGTAAAAGAGCCTCAGAAAGCATTGAGAAGTTATACTGTGAAGCATCGTAAAATGTACGTTTGGAAGATAGATGAAATTCCCACACCTAGTTCTGGGGGCAGAAGATCTCTAACAGCATCGTAAAATATATGAGAAGTAAGGACCGAACTGTGGGACCAACATAAGGTAAGGTGGACCATATTAACTTAAAATTAGGGGAAGTTAGACCATCGTTAGGTATACCTAAGGCTTGGTAAACAATTATAAGGTGTATGTGAGGTAAACCATCATAAGGTGTGGTGAGATATAACTGATGGAAAAAATACAGGTAATGAAATGGCCTCTTTTGTTGATTGATGTAGACTAGTTCATTTTCCCTGGCAATTCTTTATGTTGTACGACTCACTATGGCACTATAAGTTAGTGGTTCAAAGTCTTTTTTGCGTAAAAAAAACATCTTGATTGACGCAGACATATTGACGCAGACGTATACACAAATACCAACCGCACACTACCAAACATCATTCATGACCACCCTATATATATGCATTGGCAACGCTGACCCGTATAAACCCCAGTGTGATCCACACAATTACCACTGGCTCCCTCGGCTCCCCGCCCAACCTCCACCAACCAATCATTCCCATATATCCGGAGTGTCAGGCCCTCCCCCAGCCCTAGAAACACACCCAGTCTAGCGCTCCGGGACTACGTCGCAGGGGAGAGGGTGTTGTCTCGGGGGCAGTTTACATGGGAATGCGACTAATGGAGGTTGTTGCGTATGTATGAAGTGCACAACCCACGTAATTGGGTTTCCTGGCTGTCACTTTGGTCGCCTTTTCTGACACTGTTTGTGGGAGGGTTATGTATTGTGGGGGGGGGGGGGGGTTGCGTGTATGTATTGGGTGAGGAAAGCTTTGTATATGCGAGGATGATCAATGGCATTGCTTGTGTGTAATGGACGAGTATAGATGAGAGTTGCGCGCGCGCGCGCACACACACACACACACACACACACACACACACACACACACACACACACACTCAATATAGATCAAGCTTGGTCTATAATGATTGGTGTTAGGACGGCGGAAATCAAGTGGGATGTTGGGGTTTAAATAACTTTGTTAAGTACTGGTACCTGATGAGATGGACTGTCTCCACGAAACATGTCGTGCCACGTGTCGAAAAAAAATTACATGTTAAATCGAATTGTATGAACTACTGAAGTGCGATTTCACCTTCATATATATTTCTTTCTTTCATGCTATTCGCCATTTCCCGCGTTAGCGAAGTAGCGTTAAAAACACAGGACTGGGCCTTTGAGTGAATATTCTCACCTACCTGGCCCCCTCCTCTGTTCCTTCTTCATATATATATATATATATATATATATATATATATATATATATATATATATATATATATATATATATATATCAGAACATGTGATGTTTACATGTAAATCAATTTAGACAGCTTTACCGTTGCACGTCCGATGTTCGCACCCAGGATACTCTATAGAAGAAAAATAACCCTTGGAATTGGTGAATTCCGTCTGGTTTAGGTGATGGTTAGTGTCTGGGTAGCTGAGTAGTTTAGTGGCCAAAGAAGAATTACATACAGTCAGAAAACAGGGATGTGAGGAGGTGGTTCTGGGGGTTGGCGAGAGTGGTGTCCTCGAGGGCTGGCCATTTCCATGTCCTCCACAGCCTAGAAAACCCTTGGTGGTGACCATACGCATCCGTGTCCCCCGCAGCCTGGCATACATGTAGTGACCATACACACTTGTCCCCCAGAGTCTTGGGTAGACGTGTGGTGGCCATGGACCCACAACACCCCTGGCCTAGTCCACCAGACGTCGGACCTGGTCTGCGTGAACTCTGGAACTAGCTTAGGAGTTCCAGCACCTGGCTCCAAAGTTGCTGGAATGGTCTGGGAGACTCCGGATATGACCAAAACTTCGAAAACGGTTCAAGAGATATTGAAGCTGACCCACGAGCTTGTGAACCCATCCGTGAGACGGTGAACTAACCCAAGAGACAGAGACACTATCCCGTCAGGCAATGTGAAGTGGTGGCATCCCATTACACCCAGGTACTGGGGAGATATGGCCGGGACTTAATTGAAATATGATGAAAGGGAACAAGAAGAGACAAGGATAAGTATTTATTAATTTTGATGCAGATAGAGAACCTGTCCTGTAAAAGTACCAGGTCATAGTTTTGGGAAAGACATGAGAGGGTAGAGAGTTCCAAAGCTTCGACGTGCAGGGAAAGACACAGTTATCAAAACGGTCCACCCTTGAGTTGCCAGCGGCTACACAGTTTTGTGTAGTCTGCAGTTGTCTTGGAAGAATTGATTAATCGAACCGCTTTCGACTAATCTCTGACAAATAAGGATGCAGAAATAGAACCACCCCAGATGTGAGAGCAGTACTTCATACAAGAAAGGGTATTCATTTCGGTTAAAAGAAAATTGTGAAGAGCTTGTGGAGGTGTGTGCTGAAAAGGGATTGGGACTACCTGGTTTAAAAAGAGGGACATACGAGAGTATACATAGGTGAGCAGGAAAGATGATCAGCGGGCATCATAGTATTACATACTAACAAGTATGGAAAAGAGAGACTCATTGGAGGTGAATATGTTGAAAGGAGCAGTTAATGGGATGTGAGATTTGTAGTGTTTACGGAAAAGAGGAAGTGATAGGAATGAGAAGAGGATGGTGAAAGCCACATGATATCTGATAATGTTCATATGATATCTGATGTAAACTATACGCATACCACTTACATCCTGAGAATCGAACCCCGGTCCATCTAGCATGAGGGGTATATATACTGCCTGCCTGCCGCACAGATGGACCGGGGTTCGAGTCTCGGGGTGTGAGCGGTAAATAGTTTGCTTCAAATATCGTTGGTACATTACCTGTTTGAGTACGTATACGTCGCGGTAGCGCCTTGTTGAGTCGATCAGAAAGCCTTCCCTCCTTGAGGAGAGCGTGAGCGGCAGTATATCCATCTTGTAAGAGTGAGTGAGGCATCACGAGATCTGTGAATCAGAGAATGTTTACGGAGGGGATACTGTGGTCTAGGGTGGTAGGGTACGTGACTGCCATACATATGGACCAGGGTTCGATTCTCGGGATATATATATATATATATATATATATATATATATATATATATATATATATATATATATATATATGTGTGTGTGTGTGTGTGTGTGTGTGTGTGTGTGTGTGTATATTATCCCTGGGGATAGGGGAGAAAGAATACTTCCCACGTATTCCCTGCGTCTTGTAGAAGGCGACTAAAAGGGAAGGGAGCGGGGGGCTGGAAATCCTCCCCCTCTTGTTTTTTTTTTCCAAAAGAAGGAACAGAGAATGGGGCCAGATGAGGATATTCCCTCAAAGGCCCAGTCCTCTGTTCTTAACGCTACCTCGCTAACGCGAGAAATGGCGAACAGTATGAAAGATATATATATATATATATATATATATATATATATATATATATATATATATATATATATATATGTTCCCTGGAGGGAGTGTGGGTATTATATCTTGAGAGACATGTCTTCCATGGGGGACGGTGAAGGCTCCGTCCGGAAGCGTGGCGGAGAAGGGGGAAGACAAAAGCTTACCATTAGGGTGAGCCGGGCTTTATTTTATGTGGGTCGGTCGCCTTACTGATATCATACGAGGGATGGTTGGAGTGAAGAGGGGGGTTAGAGTGAATAGCCCCGAGTGGGGGAAGACCGGAGAGGCAGTGAGCTGTGGAGGGATGGAGGAAAGAGGAGGAGAGAGAGAGAGAGAAGATGAGAGAATGGGAGAGGAAAAAGAACAGGTGAGAGAGAGAGAGAGAGAGAGAGAGAGAGAGAGAGAGAGAGAGAGGGGGGGGGAGGGAGGGATGGAGAAAGCTTAGGTAAAGAGATGGGAAAGAACAGAGAATGGGAGGTGAAAATATAGAGAGACGGGGTAAGAAGTTAAAGATAGAAGAAAAATGAGAGAGAGAGAGAGAGAGAGAGAGAGAGAGAGAGAGAGAGAGAGAGAGAGAGAGAGAGAGAGAGAGAGAGCGGAAAATTACAGAAACAGGAGAGACAGTGTAAAAGGGTAAATGAAAGGGCATTGACACTGAGAGAATAAGAAAGATATCATGAAGTTTCAGTAAGAGAGGAGGTGATGAAGCCATAAAGGAATGACAGAGAATATATATATAAACTGTTGGTTGACGGATAAAAATAGCCCGGCTCCCCCCAGCCTGTCCCTTAACATGGGGGTTGTTTGGCTTGAAGGGGATGTTTTTCCCGCCCGTAATGGCTGTGTCGAAGCCTGTTTTTAACGTTGTGATTTTTAGGCCCAAAATTGCTGGAACGTTGAGTGAGGAGGTGTTATCATTCTTGATTTACGGAGAGGGTAGACAGATTTCCTCGTTTGCTATTTAGTGAAGCTTTACCCACCTGGATGGTTTGAAGTTAAGAAATTCTTACGAAGGTTTGTACACTGTGTATGATATGCTTTATTTACGTCTTGACGTCACTAGAATGTATGTACCAGGTGCCTCCAGGTGAGGAATTCAGAAGCAGACACATATGGCCAGCTATAACTGTGGGAAGCCAAACAGAGAGGAAATTATTATGTATATGTGTTGCTGGCTGTAATAACAGACGACATACATGGGTCACCATGGCCTGGCCTGCGTGGGTTCGAATCCTGGGCGGGGGCAGTCGGCCCACACGCAACTCATATGCTCATCCTCCCCTCGGGCTGGTCGATAGATGAGTACCTGGCTAAGGCTAGGATTAAAGACGTGGTACATGTTTACAACGTTAGGGCAGGGCAACGTGAGAGGGAAACTCTCGTCCCGTAACACACACACACACACACACACACACGCACACACACACACACACACTGTGGCTCTCACCGTAACATGATCATCAACCATAGCTGCGGTGTGGTGTCATTTTACGGTTTGTTTACGTCCTCACTGAGCGTCGCCAGGCTATATACACGCTGGGGCGGGTCCAGCTCCAGCACTTGACCCTCTCCTGGTTGTGCAAGTCGATCACACCTCTCGCCCTCACTCTTGACCAGCTAAGCTGAAGGTATCACGTCAATACTATCATCACATCTTCCAGCGATCTTCTCTGTCGACTCAAGACAGTTGGCCTCCCTGCACCGGAATTCGACACTACTGCATCAACTTCTTCTACCTAAACTTCTCTATGCCTTTCGTGCCTGGTGCCTCAAGAACCACGAAGACGTGAGACAAGGACATGGGAGATCATCCTCAGTCCATTTTACACAAGCTATCAAGAAGCATTCCACACACTGACCCTTCCAATTCTCCAAAAACATTAGGTGGACTTTGTCCGACCGTTGGGAATCTAGCCACAGCACTGACTCGCCACGCATTACTTCCTACGTGAGGCATCCTAGCGAGAACTCGTGCACACTACCACAAGAACACTCCCATCCCTGCCATTGTGAACGTCCTCTGTCATGAGGAGGTATTAGATCACCCTCAACGTTTGTGTTTGTGTAAACATAAGCTTTGTTTAACACCTTCCTCTTTTACGGTATTGTCTCTCTATATTTTCTGTTTTTAACTGTGGTTTATTATTATTATTATTATTATTATTATTATTATCATTATCATTATTATTATTGTTATTATTATAACTGACTGTCATGTTCCCCTTCCCTACCCAGGTTGCTGACTTTCCCCTCTGCCCCATATACATGAGGGATGCCGAAGATAAATCCACAGACAAACTTTCTCCCTTCGCCGCGTCGAACGTGAAAACACGTATTACGCATGATTCTTTATCTTAAGCCACAAATATCCTTGTTCTCAGAGTTTACAAAAATGACAAGAATTGCCCTTGTATCTCCTGAGTGTCATAAGACTGGAAACCCTTCCTCCCTGTATTATCACCTTCCAAAAACACGAGCATATGGAATTGCCAAGCGAGGATTTCTCCTTGGAGGCTCAGGATGGAGTGCCTGACTGTGAGTGGACGTGAATGAGATGAAGGAAGGGATATGCGCTACGTCTGATAAGAGGTACCCGGATGTTCTGGCTCTGAGTGGAACCAAATTGAAGGGGAGTTGGGTAGAATAGTTTAGGAATATTCACAGGGGAAAATCTAGAGTTAGCGTAAGGGCAAGAGAGAAAGAGGCGCTGGCACTTTTGATGAAGGCGGAGCTGAGGGACTGAGTTGAAGGGTGTAAGGAAGTGAGCACAAAATTGATATGGATTCGGATGAAACTTCGAAATATGGGTGGATGTTAGAGATTATACCCATAGTAGTGAGGTGGAATGAAGAAGAGAAGGGGCCTTTTTTGGAAGGAGCTGAGTGCGTGCTTCGACAATTCTACTGCAATGGATCGATTTTTTTGGTGCTAGAGGATCTGAATATAAGAGTAGATGATGTGGTAGATAACTTTGGATGCTTTGGGTAACTGGTATGAATGGAAATGGGGATGGAGGTAGTGAGTAAAGACTGGCACAGTGTGAGATTAAGTGAAACGGGAACACTAGAAGAGGAGTGAAAGTTATTTACAGAAGCATTGCTCACATTCGCGGTGAGATGTAACGGTAGAAAGGGTAGTGAGTTTTCAGATGAATAAGGTAAGTTGCTGGTGAAAGAGATAAGAGAGGGGTATGGACGTTATCTGCAAAAAAGAAGTGCAAGTGACTGGGAGATGTACTAAAGAATGCGGCAGGAAGTCAAGCTTAAAAAGAGGATAAATGAAATATGAGATTAGAGAGTACGGACGAATTTCAGAAAGAGCAAAGAGAATTTTTTAGAAGTAGGGAAATTATGTGAGAAGAAAAAGAGAACAAATGAGAATGACGGTGAAAGAAGCAGATATGAAGAGTGGTAATATGCAGAAAAATGGTCAAAAAGAGATGAAGTGTGTTTTTGATGAGATTGTTAAATTTGTTATGTGATAGGATGGTGGATGTGGTGTGTCTGGACGAGTTTGCATCGCGGAGTGGGAGACCTTTGGCGAATGGTCTATATCATTTATGGATCCGAAGAAAACGTATGATGATGTTGACAGATATACGTGGTATGAATACTGGGAGTAAATGGAAAGTTACTGAATGCAGTAAAGCGTTTTTACCAGGAGGCTTAAGCATGTGTGCGACTAGGAAAGGAGGAGGGTGAGTGGCTCTCGGTGGAGCTGGGTCCGCTTTAAGGATGTGTGATGCCGCCGCGGTTGTTTAATATGTTTGTGGAGGAGTGGTGAGGGTAGTGCATGCAAGGATGAGCGAGGGGCAAGAGTACGGCATACTGAGGGTGGGGAACCATGGGAGGCTATACAGGTGCTGCTTGCAGATGACGCAGCTCTGGTGGCAGATTCCGGGGAGAAGGTTTAGAAGCTGGTAGCAAAATTTGTAAGAGTTTGTGAGTGGAAAAAGTTAAAGGTAACGGTTAACGAAAATAGATTATTTCAGTGCAACAGAGAGATGAGATAAGATGTTTTGAGTGTACGATTGAGAAGGAAGGAACTGGAAGACATAGATTGCTTTAGGTATCTGAGAGTGGACTTAGCAGTGGATGGAACCATAGTGGCTGAAGGGAATTATACAGCGAGAGTAGGAGCTGAGGTCTTGGATGGACTGAGGAGAACGTGGAAGGAGTTGCCAGGGTCCGTTAAGGTCTGAAGGTATAGTGGTCCCAACACAGTTGTATGCGCGTGAGTCTTGAGCCCTAAATGCAGAAGAATGGAGGACGGTGGCCACGTTGGAATGAAATACCTGACGGCAGTGCATTATGTGGTGTTGATCGGGTTGATCATGTAGGGATGACAGTGTAGGAGAAAGGTGTGGTAGGAAGACAAGGTGAATAAGAGAGCTGGCCACGGTGTGCGGAGGTGGTTCAGACATATGGAGAGGATGAGCAAAGAAAGACTGACTAAGAGGCTTAATATGTCAGAAGCGGAGAGAGGAAGGAGGAAGAGGAGACCAAGAAGGAGATGGAAGAACGGAGCGGAAGAGGCATTACATGGGACAGAATGAACTGGGTCGATGTAGTATATAGGGGGTGACGTGCTGTAAATGAGCTGAACCAAGGCATAAAAAGCGGTGTAGGTAAACCATGGATTACCTGTAGAGCTTCGTTCTGGATGGTAGGCTCTGGTCTCGATGCCACACACAAGCTAAAGAGTGGAGGTGCGCATACGAGGCTGTTGTTCGTTTGTTTCTGACGCTACCTCACTAACGTGGGAGGAATAATAGTAATAATAATGATAGAATTAAAATGATAATGATAACAACAACAGTAATGATGATTAGAAGAAGAATTACCATTATTATTATTATCATTATTATTATTATTATTATTATTATTATTATCATTATTATTATTATTATTGTTATTATTATTATCATTATTATTATTATTATTTTTATTATCATTATTATTATTATTATACATTTTAAGGGCTATAATTTTATTGCTATAAACAAAAATAAAGAAAAAATAAGATGCACACAGGCTCCAGGATAGATACGAGGGTATATAATACCTGAGAAGGACGGAACAAGAGACTTGACCCCAGACGGTAAACAGCGCCAAGTGCGCCCGTTTCTCCAGCATCGAGACAGTCAGAGGTGGAACGGACACTTCCTTACTTCATCTCTGCTATCACTGCTCCCAGACCTGGCCCGTTCTCTGTTCATTTCTGCAACATTCGCAGTCTCTTGTCCGGTCTTCCCTCTGTAGGAAACCCTCTGTATACTTTTTCCATTGAAGTTTCTGACACCGAAACCTTCAAGGCTGCGCTTCCTCGATCCTATCAAATATCCATATTTACTTTCTCCCGGCGTCGTGGTGTTTGTGCTTACTGTTGTACAAGAACATCTATCGCTCGCCTCGCGGGTTTAAGAGCCCCAGCTTTTCAGCCGTGTGGCTCCAAGATTTCTCTGTCCACCATAACTTTACCATTCTCTCTCTCTCTCTCTCTCTCTCTCTCTCTCTCTCTCTCTCTCTCTCTCTCTCTCTCTCTCTCTCTCTCTCTCTCTCTCTCCCCCTGTTCCTTTGACCAATTATAAGTCGTCGATGATTTGACCTTCCACGCAGCGTTCCTCCCTTCACCTTTATGTGCTGAAATCCTCTAATTAGGGGATTTCAGTACACACCACGAGGATCCCTTAGATTCTACATAGGATTATTTGGTGCAGTTAATGCTCTTTTTTTTCCCCTCCTTTACGGTTTGGAACAGATAATCAGACATTCAGCACGAGTTCTCGACCTTCACGGCCACTCTTTCAAACACACTCGACCTCTTTCTTACCTCTAAGCACCTCCACTGTGCATACACTGCTTTTGCGTCCCTTAAGTTCCTCTGACGGCAGCCATATCTCTATCACCTCCGGCTGGGTTCGTTCACCCTCTATCCTCCCATTGAAACGCCAACTCCGGCACTTTGGGAAGAGCTCAGTGGATATCCTTAACACTGCTTCTTTTGTGACTGGGCTGGTACTGCTTCACTGGCCAGGATGCGTTCAGCTGTGCTGACTCTATAGCGGAGGTAATCTTGGCTTGAATGGAGTGCTACGTATCTGTTCTTCTACATTTTTCTCCATCTAATCATGGTTCCACTGGTCTTACTCTCCCCTCCTCCTGAATCACACTTCTGCTCAGACTTATTGCAAAGTTGTTAGCCATAAAGACAAGCACATCTTCATGGAAAGAGAGTGTGATGATTTGACTTTATGTATTAATGGATCATTTAGTTCTTAATGAAAAGCCTCTCCATTACCTTCTGTAATTCGACATTTCCCCTTCTCTTTCTGTCCAGTCATTCTATACCTAACTCTCCCACTGCTAAAGCCGCTCTTTTCCACATATTTTACTGTATAGTTGTATATCTAGTCTTCTTCCCAAGCCTCCTCTCACTGAGCTCATGTCCTCTATTGTATTTTTCTCACGCAGATCTCCCGAGTACTTTCCCAGCTTCAGTTGGATAGATGTCCTCTACTTAAGGGGAAGTGCCTCCGAGCTACTACTGCTCACCTTGCTCACCTATTTCACCTGTTTACCAAAACCCCAAACTATTCCTTCTTCTTGGATGCACACCTTGACGCATGCTATCCCTAAGAAAGATGATTCATACCCTTCCAGCCATGTCTCCATCTCAGGTCAACAAAAATCAGAGGAGCTCTGGTTCATTTCTTATTTCAATTCTCATACTCCAATTTCTTTTCATCCAAATTGGCCATGACTGGGGTATGTTTTACCCGTACCGTGGCCATCACTAACTAAAGAATGCTTCTGATGATATCACCTTACTACATGTTTTTCATACGAGAAGGACTCGAACACTCGTGGCGTCCCTCCTTAACTTCACATTCGTATCAAATAGTCATTTTAATGTATCTTTTTCCAAGCAAAGGAGCGTAGCCATTTGTCCAGGTCCTCCCTTGCTTGCATACCGAAATGATGAACACGATACCTCATGACCAGGTGATCACACGTGAACCAAACTTGTACCACAGATACTGTACGAAGATTTCTGCATTTGAGAGAGTTAAAGAGGTCGAGGGTCGAAAACCAAGGCCACAAGGCACTGGGCACGAAAATGGAACTGAAAGGCTGTGTCCACACTTGCCATAATGCAGTATGTGGAGCCACAAGTGGCACTACTGTCACTTGCCATAATACAGTATGTGGAGCCATCATTGCTATTACTCCTGTCACTTGCCATTTCCACTTCTCTGCGCCATTTTCCCTATATGGAGTTGAACTCCTTACATGTTTCGAGATATGATTCGAGTATTTCGAGAAAACGAGTATAAGGGAAAATGTGAGACGTAATTTTGTTTACCATCCCTCTTCAGAGGACAGGAGAGGTAGTGTTTAGTATGACCCCACATATAATCCAGGAGAAAAAGTAATTGATGCTATTCACTGATCAGAAAGTAAATAACATTCATGGAGATACAAAATACAATAGTCGACTGTGAAGGGAATTTGGGAGTTAACATGACGCTGGACCTGTCAACTGAGACATCATGTAGGAAGGATCGCGAGGAAGGCGAACCATGTTTTGGTTAATGGCAAAATTGGCATCGAGGATATGTGCTACTGTGAGATATTTAAGGAAGATAATGTCACTTACAGCCGGAGTGTTGTATCCCTAGAGAGTCTGGTCTCCTCACCTGAGGGGGTTACATGGCAATGCCGAAAGGGCTCGTTCAAAAGATACGTCAAAAGAATGGTACAAATATTGAAGGGAATGAATCACGGCGAGAGAGAGAGAGAGAGAGAGAGAGAGAGAGAGAGAGAGAGAGAGAGAGAGAGAGAGAGAGAAGAGGAAGAGGGAAGGAGGGTGAAGCCCTCAGTCTACCTAATTTGGAAGAAAGAAGGATAAGAGGAGATATGATAACTACTTATAAACTCTTAGCAGACTACGACGACGTTATCATAGGAAGATCCTTTGATGTCAGAGGATGGTCAAGAATAGAAGGACATGAGAGTACGTCAGGTAAGAACAGGGTACGGAGGGGCGTGTGGGAAATGCCTGCTTAACACAAGAACTGAGGACACATGTAGCAAGCTACGTGAAGTGGAAGTAAATGCGAAAGTATTGGACAACTATAAAGGAGACAGACATATGCTCCGTGCGTGTGACTTTATATTTCCCTGGTGGATGTCACCATGCAGTGGGTGGGGTCAACATCCACACATCCTATCATCAGGCTGTCTGCACAAACATGTACTTAGATTTTCATATATCAGATCTTGTTACCTTGACCTTTGGCTCCCTCTCTCTCAGAGCATGTGTTAGGCTGTCGCACTTTATAATGTATCATCTGTGGTTCATGTTTGGTCGATATCCAGTGTCAGTCATCAGATATCGTTTACAAAAAAGCTTAACAGAATTATTGTACATATTACGAAGTCTGACCTCCAAACGTATATTTAGTCAATCAGTATTAATCTAGTCTCCAGATAGAGAATGTGTTGGAAATTGAATGTCTGAGGACAATATATGGTGTGAGGTGGTTTGATTAAGTAATGCTAGGGTAAGAGGGATGTGTGGTAATATAAAGAATGTGGTTGAGAGAAATGAAAACGATGTGCCGATATGGTATGGACATATGGAGAGAATGAGTGAGGAAAGGTTGACAAACAAGATATATGTGCCAGAAGTGGAGGGATCATTGGCAAAAGGGAGACCATATTGTAGAAAGAAGGATAGAGTGAAAAAAGATTTTGAGCGATCGGGGCTTGAACACGCAGGAGTGTGAAAGGTGTGCACTGGATATAGTGAACTGGAACGTTGTGATATACATGGATCGACGTGCTGTGAGTGACTGAACCAGGGCATATGAAGCTTCTGGAGCAAACCGTACAAAAGGTCTGTGGGACCTGACTGTGGAAAGGGAGCTGTGCTATCGGTGCATTACACATGACAGCTAGTGAATGAATGTGAGCGGATGCGGCCTTTCTTCATCTGTTCCTAACGTTGCCTTGCTGACGCGGGAAACGGCGATCAAGTGTAAAAAAAGATGATTTTTAGTATTATTACTGTTATTATTATCATTATTATTATTATTATTTTTATTATTATTATTATTATTATTATTATTATTATTATTATTATTATTATTATTATTGTTATTATCATTATTACTCGCTTCCACTACACCTCCCAGTCCATCCCTCCCACTACACGCTGCAAACCATTACAGCCAAACCACTACGCACCCTGCCAGTACACTACCACTCAGCTGGTGGTCCCCTCCGCCAGATGGTGCAGGAACTAGGTCATTGAGCAGCCAGGTGCTGATTTAGCGAGGTATCCTTTCATACGTTCCCTGTACCCATGGACCAATTGTCTCTAGCTAGCCTCTGGTGTTGGTGTGGATTCTCCCAGGACCAAGAACCAAGTGCTTATAGAATAGGTTCCTCCAGGACCAAGAACCAAGAGGTATAGAGTGGGTTCTCCCAGGACTAAGAACCAAGGGCTTATAGAAGTGGTTCTCCCAGGACCAAGAACCAACAGGTATTGGGAGTGTTCTCCGAGGACCAAGAACCAAGGGCTTATAGAAGAGGTTCTCCCAGGACCAAGAGCCAAGAGGTATTGAGAGGGTTCTCCCAGGACCAAGAACCAAGTGCTTAAAGAATAGGTTCTCTCAGGACCAAGAACCAAGGGCTTATAGAATAGGTTCCCCCAGGACCAAGAACCAACAGGTATAGAGAGGGTTCTCCCAGGACCAAGAACCACAAGGTGGGTTTGGGATTGTCATGGGTCTCAGGTTGTTGCATGGGGTAGATCTCCAAGTATTCCTGATGGGTGGACATAATCAACACGAGATTTACTTTTCAAAACCAGATCGACCTAAAATGGTACGTCAGTGTCTCATAAAGTCTATACTCTGCTTACCTGAAATGTAAACGACTGTAAATGCAAAAATGCATGGGCAAAGTACACGCCGCTGTGGAGGTGTATTCGGTAATTTCAATTTTGATTGGAAACGTATCAGATGGGAAGATGTAATCAACGAGATGTTGTCAACATGGTGGGAAACCCTCGTGTGGAGTGTGGTCAGCGTACGATTACCGAAGTACTGGAGACATGCAACAGTCATATATACCAGTGAGGATAACGCACAAGAGATCTAGACTGGAAAAGCAATAAGACGCATCCTGTATAGGAGGCGAAAGCGAGTTGCAAGTGCTTCTGAAAAAGCCACGACTCAAGCAACAGAAAAAAAGAAAACCTCAGGAAGTCATTCTAGAGCCAAGAAAGATAAGAAATGATAGCCATCACCGAAACAGAGAAAAAACTTTTATTCATACGCGAGGCATAAGCTGGAGACTATCATTCCATTGGTCCACCGAGAACAGACCAGGACATGTACAGGGCTGACCACCAGGAGGACAATGAGATGCTGCAATAGTAATATCATTTGGTGTTCAGTAAGCCCAGAAAAAGTCACCATAGAAATAAATGATTCCATCGATATCATCCAGAGCGAAAATCTTCCCACAGCAGACCTCACCACCCCGTCAACAGGACTTCGAGAAGGCTATTAAGAAGATGGCCATGCGCACACTCTGCCCCAGAACCAGACACGTGGAACTGTCTTGATAAAGAAATGCAATTCATTATCAGCTCCTGGACAACAGATATCCTCCAGGCAAAAATTTTAGACTCTGATACCATTCTCGAGAATAGGAAATTGGAAATTGGTTCACATCGCACCGCTCCACGAAGCGAAGCAGTCTCAAAATATCTACAAACATCACACATTACTGAGATTTCGAAGAGAGTCAGAGTTGTAGATCAACTGACGTTATGGAATCAAATACTCTACATTACCTTGAACAACATGATGTCAGGGCACGAAGATCTTGCCCCTCCTAGTCGCATAACCACCTCAGTTAAATGTTAGTGGAACTGAAGAAGAGACAAAATGCTAGTTTAATGCACGAAGAGTCAGCAAAGCCCTATATAAATGTGGCCATGATGTCACAGCACACAGAATGGGAGTAACCGTTCAGACTGGGAGACGGATATTGCAAGTGTTTTATCGAACATCATGACACGTACATGAGACTATTGCACCGGGGTACGCTTGTTAGTTTGTGGTACATCAGGGTACACTAGTCAGTCTATGGTATCACCAGTGTGCCCTGAGTTGCTTCTATCATACCAGGGTATACTGACCACTTTATGGTAGGGCAAGTTACGCTGGCTAGTTTGTGGTACACCAGAATAAGCTTGTTAGCTTATGGTATACCAAGATACATCGGCTAGTTTGTCGTGCACCGTCACAATAGTTATCTTGTGGTACACCAAGGTACATTGACTAGTTTGTTTATAGGTACTCTGGCCACTTTTTGGCAAACCAGAGTATACCAGTGAGCATGTGGGCCTGCAAGCTGCGGCTTCCAACAGCTTGGTCGACGAACGACCCAGTCCAACAGCCTGAGCCCAGCCCAGAGTGTGGGGGTAAAGACCCCAAAATTCTGCTCCGTGTATTCTAATGAATGCAGAACTTAAGAAACCACTGGACATATCTCAATTAAGTGGACTCAACCAGTCACGTTGTAGTGGGCACTGTGAGCTGAGGCCTCACACAGTTAGACTGATCAGAGAAGCAACAGTGCAGCTTGATCCCACACTAAGCTGTACAAATAGAAACTACTTCCAAAATCGATATGTGGGGTTACATAATGTGAGGTAAGTACTTGAATGGGTATGATCATGAGTCTGATTTCTTTTGTGACGGTGAGGACTCATAAAGAAGTGAGGAAACACAAATTTAGAGGCGATATAGCTCAGGATGAGCGGTAGAATCAGGTAAGAATATAAGATGAAATGAGGTTGGCAGGACTGCCATGGTGACGATGAGGGGGGGAATGTGGTGTGTGGTGAAGCAGGCTTTCTGGGGAAGAGCTGTGTGGATGACGGTTTTCCTGAAGCTTTTGCAGAAGGAAGGTGATTGCCAAGGTCCTGAGCTGGTAGGTGGTTGCCGATTTTTCTTACACTTTATGCTTGCTGCAGGTATTGCCTTAGTTCTGGCTGCTGCAGAAGAGGGACGTCAGCAACGTTCCATGGATTTCCTCCTGAAGGGGCAGAAGCCTGAGTAACTTGGAAGCTGCTACGGAAAGAGTTCATGGGAGATGAAGCACTAAGGAGCCCCCTGCTAGAGAGTGATAAGCCAGGAGGTGCTTGGTAGATGTGTTCAGGTGCTGGGCGTGCCTGTGTCCAAGAGCCAGTGAACAATTTGACTGACTAAACCGCTTAACTGATGCACCAGTAATTAAAAAGTAAGTTGGGTCGACCACAGAGTTCATTACGAGCCCCTGGAGGATTATAGTGAATCGGTAATTTGAGGGAGTCAGACGTGGGCGTGCGTACCTTCCGTCGTGAAGGTCAAGGCCATCTACCTGCTCGAGTAGTTGGCCCATTAACGAGAAGGTCACACGGGATTAATGCCGTGAATTCCCCCACAACGTGAGATTGTGCAGGACTTTGCTGGAGTGACATTGGTAAATTTTGCTTCTGTAATGTAAGGTAACGCACGTAAATTTCTGAACATGTCATATTTTAAGTCAAATCGTGTCATTTATTTCGAGAGAAAATAATGTTTTCCAGTATGAACAATGAAGGGTTGCTCCGAAGACTATTTGTTTCAGCTGCCGTAAGCTATGTGCCACATCTTGTACACAGGCAGTGACAGCTAGCTCCTCAACATGGCAGTATGACCCTTGGGTATAATGGCCTGGCGCTTGACTTACTTCTTAGAGGTTAGGTCAAAGGCCAGGCTATCCTAACCAAGGATTGTACCGTCGTCCTCAAAACTACTGTACCGTCGTTCATAGGATCGTACCGTTGTGCTTCTTAGAGGCAGGTACAGCGGTACGAAAATGAAGAGTGTATGTAGGCTGGGACCATCAGGCAGCGATATGCATCAGACTTGACCACTGTCTTCACGCACAGCTCGAGAAAATGCGAACCCGTCCAGCCAATCAAGAGCGCCGTTCGCAGGAAGAACCAGTATTGATTGGACGTCACACCACCCGTGTCTGAATCAGAGGGATAACCCGTACCGCCGAGATGTTACAGCGGTGACGTGAACACGCCCCTCAAACATTCTTAATGATTTCAACCCATTATCATGGCTGTGTCATGAAGCAACTGGTCATGAATCATAGTTATCTGGTGAGGTAATAACGAGTCCGTCCACGATACCCCGATCACGTATGGCGTTCAAGAAGCTGTTATCTTCGTCCGCAAACACTTGTCCAAATCTTAGCCACTTGAGCACGATGATACGACCCTTGAGCACAACACTACGTCCCCACCCTGACCACTGACTGCCCTACCCTGACCACTGACTGCCCCACCCTGACCACTGACTGCCCCACCCTGGCCACTGACTGCCCCACCCTGGCCACTGACTGCCCCACCCTGACCACTGACTGCCCTACCCTGACCACTGACTGCCCCACCCTGACCACTGACTGCCCTACCCTGACCACTGACTGCCCCACCCTGACCACTGACTGCCCTACCCTGACCACTGACTGCCCCACCCTGACTACTGACTGCCCCATCCTGACCACTGACTACCCTGACCTGACCATTGACTGCTGATAAGAATTAGGTCATAGGTCACCCCATTACACTGAAGGATCATACCATCGTGATGAAGAATTGCTAGTCTTATCTTGATAAAAATATCTCATGTAAAAAATATCATCGATGATAATTATAGAATGATAATAATAATAATCATAATAATAATAATACTAATCTTCACCTTAGCCTCCACAAGATAATGATCAGACATCCCTCCAGTTGCACCTCTCAGCACATTAACATCCAAAAGTCTCTCTTTCGCACGCCTGTCAATTAACACGTAATCCAATAACGCTCTCTGGCCATCTCTCCTACTTACATAAGTATACTTATGTATATCTCGCTTTTTAAACCAGGTATTCCCAATCATCAGTCCTTTTTCAGCACATAAATCTACAAGCTCTTCACCATTTCCATTTACAACACTGAACACCCCATGCATACCAATTATTCCCTCAACTGCCACATTTCTCACCTTTGCATTCAAATCACCCATCACTATAACCCGGTCTCGTGCATCAAAACCGCTAACACACTCATTCAGCTGCTCCCAAAACACTTGCCTCTCATGATCTTTCTTCTCATGCCCAGGTGCATATGCACCAATAATCACCCACCTCTCTCCATCAACTTTCAATTTTACCCATATTAATCGAGAATTTACTTTCTTACATTCTATCACATACTCCCACAACTCCTGTTTCAGGAGTATTGCTACTCCTTCCCTTGCTCTTGTCCTCTCACTAACCCCTGACTTCACTCCCCAGACATTTCCAAACCACTCTTCCCCTTTACCCTTGAGCTTCGTTTCACTCAGAGCCAAAACATCCAGGTTCCTTTCCTCAAACATACTACCTATCTCTCCTGATCATTATCTTGTGGAGGCTAAGGTGAAGATTAGTATGGGTTTTCAGAAAAGAGGAGTGAATGTTGGGGTGAAGAAGGTGGTGAGAGTAAGTGAGCTTGGGAAGGAGACCTGTGTGGGGAAGTACCAGGAGAGACTGTGTACAGAACGGAAAAAGGTGAGAACAATGGAAGTAAGGGGAGTGGGGGAGGAATGGGATGTATTTAGGGAATCAGTGATGGATTGCGCAAAAGATGCTTGTGGCATGAGAAGAGTGGGAGATGGGCTGTTTAGAAAGGGTAGTGAGTGGTGGGATGAAGAAGTAAGAGTATTAGTGAAAGAGAAGAGAGAGGCATTTGGACGATTTTTGCAGGGAAAAAATGCAATTGAGTGGGAGAAGTATAAAAGAAAGAGACAGGAGGTCAAGAGAAAGGTGCAAGAGGTGAAAAAAGGGCAAATGAGAGTTGGGGTGAGAGACTATCAGTAAATTTTAGGGAGAATAAAAAGATGTTCTGGAAGGAGGTAAATAGGGTGCGTAAGACAAGGGAGCAAATGGGAACTTCAGTGAAGGGCGTAAATGGGGAGGTGATAACAAGTAGTGGTGATGTGAGAAGGAGATGGAATGAGTATTTTGAAGGTTTGTTGAATGTGTCTGATGACAGAGTGGCAGATGTAGGGTGTTTTGGTCGAGGTGGTGTGCAAAGTGAGAGGGTTAGGGAAAATGATTTGGTAAACAGAGAAGAGGTAGTAAAAGCTTTGCGGAAGATGAAAGCCGGCAAAGCAGCAGGTTTGGATGGTATTGCAGTGGAATTTAGTAAAAAAGGGGGTGACTGTATTGTTGACTGGTTGGTAAGGTTATTTAATGTATGTATGACTCATGGCGAGGTGCCTGAGGATTGGCGGAATGCGTGCATAGTGCCATTGTACAAAGGCAAAGGGGATAAGAGTGAGTGCTCAAATTACAGAGGTATAAGTTTGTTGAGTATTCCTGGTAAATTATATGGGAGGGTATTGATTGAGAGGGTGAAGGCATGTACAGAGCATCAGATTGGGGAAGAGCAGTGCGGTTTCAGAAGTGGTAGAGGATGTGTGGATCAGGTGTTTGCTTTGAAGAATGTATGTGAGAAATACTTAGAAAAGCAAATGGATTTGTATGTAGCATTTATGGATCTGGAGAAGGCATATGATAGAGTTGATAGAGATGCTCTTTGGAAGGTATTAAGAATATATGGTGTAGGAGGCAAGTTGTTAGAAGCAGTGAAAAGTTTTTATCGAGGATGTAAGGCATGTGTACGTGTAGGAAGAGAGGAAAGTGATTGGTTCTCAGTGAATGTAGGTTTGCGGCAGGGGTGTGTGATGTCTCCATGGTTGTTTAATTTGTTTATGGATGGGGTTGTTAGGGAGGTAAATGCAAGAGTCCTGGAAAGAGGGGCAAGTATGAAGTCTGTTGGGGATGAGAGAGCTTGGGAAGTGAGTCAGTTGTTGTTCGCTGATGATACAGCGCTGGTGGCTGATTCATGTGAGAAACTGCAGAAGCTGGTGACTGAGTTTGGTAAAGTGTGTGGAAGAAGAAAGTTAAGAGTAAATGTGAATAAGAGCAAGGTTATTAGGTACAGTAGGGTTGAGGGTCAAGTCAATTGGGAGGTGAGTTTGAATGGAGAAAAACTGGAGGAAGTGAAGTGTTTTAGATATCTGGGAGTGGATCTGTCAGCGGATGGAACCATGGAAGCGGAAGTGGATCATAGGGTGGGGGAGGGGGCAAAAATTTTGGGAGCCTTGAAAAATGTGTGGAAGTCGAGAACATTATCTCGGAAAGCAAAAATGGGTATGTTTGAAGGAATAGTGGTTCCAACAATGTTGTATGGTTGCGAGGCGTGGGCTATGGATAGAGTTGTGCGCAGGAGGATGGATGTGCTGGAAATGAGATGTTTGAGGACAATGTGTGGTGTGAGGTGGTTTGATCGAGTAAGTAACGTAAGGGTAAGAGAGATGTGTGGAAATAAAAAGAGCGTGGTTGAGAGAGCAGAGGAGGGTGTTTTGAAATGGTTTGGGCACATGGAGAGAATGAGTGAGGAAAGATTGACCAAGAGGATATATGTGTCGGAGGTGGAGGGAACGAGGAGAAGAGAGAGACCAAATTGGAGGTGGAAAGATGGAGTGAAAAAGATTTTGTGTGATCGGGGCCTGAACATGCAGGAGGGTGAAAGGAGGGCAAGGAATAGAGTGAATTGGAGCGATGTGGTATACAGGGGTTGACGTGCTGTCAGTGGAGTGAATCAAGGCATGTGAAGCGTCTGGGGTAAACCATGGAAAGCTGTGTAGGTATGTATATTTGCGTGTGTGGACGTGTCTATGTACATGTGTATGGGGGGGGGGGGGCCATTTCTTTCGTCTGTTTCCTTGCGCTACCTCGCAAACGCGGGAGACAGCGACAAAGTATAAAAAAAAAAAAAAAAAAAAAATAATAATAATAATAATAATGATAATAATAATAATAATAATAATAATAATAATAATAATGATAATAATAATGATGATGATAATGATGATGATAATGATAATGATAAATGATAATAATAATAATAATACTAATAATAATGATAATAATAATAATAATAATAACAATAATAATAATAATAATAATAATAATGATAATAATAATAATGATAATAATGATAATGATAAATGATAATGATAATAATAATAATGATAATGATAATAATAATAATAATAATAATGATAATAATAATAATAATAATAATAATAATAATGATAATAATAATAATAATAATTATATTGATAATAATGATAATAATAATAATAATAATTATAATTATAATTATAATACATTTCTCATCTTTCTCACCAGACGTCAGTAAACAAGTGTAACAGTCAGTTTTCTCCACTCCTTCGTGTCGTCCTCTGTGTTGTCTTTAACTTCCTCCAGTTTGTTGCCTTTTCTCTCAAGAGGCGTCTTGACGCGCTCAATCCACCTCATTCTAGGGCGTCCTACTGGACGTCTTCCTCCAGAGGTCCATTTCAACCACTTCTTGGCATATGTGGTCTACCATTCTTTGTGTAAACGGATGCTCCACCTTAGCTTCTCCCTTACAATTAGTTCTCACACAGCTGTGACATTCATATCTCCTCTTATCTTCATGTTTCTTATCTTATCCATTCCTTTAACTTCTCTGATTGATCCACGTCTCTCATATCAACAGCCTGGATGCATAATCTTGTTTTGGTCGAAAGTGTGCCTCTGCCTCCCATTCATGCGTTAGTCTTACAGCAATGCAATACATTGTTCTTATCCGTTTCCATCGAACGTATTTCATCTTTCATGATAGTGTATAGGGCATATCATACTGAAGTTTGTATTATATAATTCTCTTGTTCATTCCAATTGTTGCAAATTTTCCTCATTAAAATGTTATTGTGTGTGTGTGTGTGTGTGTGTGTGTGTGTGTGTGTGTTGTGTGTGTGTGTGTGTGTGAAATCACTCATTGTCCACCTCCGTATTCTTAACTTAACACTGACAAAGTTGGTGTGTTCTGTTCATTATTCTTACCTGTTTCATGTTTCTTCTATATTTATGATCTTATGTCCTCCAGAGCTTATTTCTATTATTGTTCTCGAGAGCTTTTCCTATATCTGTAAAAGCCAAACATCGATCTTTATTTCCTTTCATATTTATCAAATATGATCCTCTGTAATATCCGCTGTTAGGCTTTTATCTTTAAAGATTTGACAGATAATAGTTTTTCGCCCATCTGATGGTGTCTTTTCCTTTTTTGCCATGCATTGTTGAATGTATTATTGAGCAGTTTTATTACGTATTGTTTTTCGTTGTCCTATGGATTCATTCCACTTCTCGTCTCAGTGAGAACTCAGCCACCTCTTCGATACTTATCTCCAGTAGTGCGATTTGATTGAGTTCTCCTCCTATTCTTCAGTTACCCCTACAAGTTCCTCATTATCTCCGTTTTCTCTTATTTAGTCAGGCTCTCATATATTTTTTGTACTCAATAGGCTACTGGCTCTTTCTCCCACTGGCCGTTTTATATAATCATATTTTCTCTATAGTTTACGTTTTCAATTATATCTAACTTAGTATTAAAGAATTCTATTTTCAGTATTAGATCTCCCATGTATTAGAATCACTTTACAGATCATATATGTATTGCCATGCTCAGAATTCGCTCCCTGTCGTAGCTAACATATCACACACTATGTTCTTCCTCCGTCGTTCTTGGTTCTCGTATCATAAAGCCTCAGTTGGTCTATATTCCTTGATTTCTATTGGTTCTTCGTCTCTCATTGTTCTCACATCAGTATTTCCGTTCCCTGATGTCCATTTCCACGCTAATTGCTTCTCTTATTAATCAGTCATATCCTTTATGATAATGATAATAATAATGATAATAATGATAATGATAATAATAATTCTATTTCATACATATTCGCCATTTCCCGCATTAACGAGGTAACGTTAAGAACAGAGGACTCAGCCTTGAGGGAATATCCTCACTTGGCCCCCTTCTCTGTTCCTTCTATTGGAAAAATTAAAACGGGAGGGGAGGATTTCCAGTCCCCCGCTCCCTCCCCTTTCAGTCGCCTTCTGCGACACGCAGGGAATACGTGAGAAATATTCTTTCTCCCATATCCCCAGGGATATGTAATAATGATTATAATGATAATAATAATAATAATATTAATAATAATAATATAATAATAATGATGATAATAACAATAATAATAATAATAATGATAATAATAATTATAATGATAATGATAATAATGATAATAATAATGATAATAATAATAATAATAATAATAATAATAATGATAATGATGATAATGATAATAATAATAATAAGAATAATAAGAAGAAGAAGATATTATGAATGAATGCGGTTGATAGCTCTTCTGATATCATGTCTGTCGATATATTTATGAGTGAGTCGGGCGTGAGCCCATCATCCTTTTTAGTACGTGTGTCATCATCAACCACCAGTTCTCACGTGGTCTGTACACAGAACGACCTTCGAGACTCGAGTTCAAAAAGAATCACCTGCGTTTCTCTTATCAGAACGTTCCTCAAGGGTTAGTCATTACCTAAGTCGTCTTAGATACATTTTCGAAATATTTCATGAAATCGCTTCATGGTACATACTGGGATCTGTTAGATTATTGACATTCCTCTGTTATACTATAGATATGGAGGGAGTCTCGAAATGTATTGAGTTTACCTGACTGCGTCATATTATGGAGAGGGGCGTTAGTGGGAATTCATACTGGTAAAGTGAAGCTTCGAAGAATGTGAGTCGGGTGGTGATGCATTCACCAGGTATGTGTTGTTGATGGACTTTCCAGCGTCTTACACATGTTAGGCCCATCTCTCGCTTTGTTTACGTTGATCGACAGTTATCCTGTGTATTCCTTCAAGTAGATAATATGGTAGTTATGGTATAAACTCCGTCAATTGCAGATTGTTCTAATATGGTTTTCACGAAATAGTACGTGGTATATGGACGTAAACCGTACTATATTGACGTAAACGGTAATATGTTGGCATAAACATGATATAATGGCACAAAGCATGATATATTGGCGTAATCCATGACATTTTGACATAAACCATGATATATTGGCATATATCACGATATATTTCTGTACATAATGATGTAGACATTGCTGCACTAATAAAGACCATGATGACTATGTTATATTGTTAAGTCATGTGCTCCGTGAAGGTCATGCTAAGTGAAGGTAACATAACAATAGTGCTTTCCTTGTACTGTAATCAGGAAGGCAATCAGGGATATTCCTGGGAATGCTGATGTATCGGTAGACGTAACCTGTTGGAGCACGACGGTACAGCACACGGGTACGATGGCCTGGCCCTTGGCTTAACTTTTAGGGTGTTGCGGCAAGAGTCATGCCCAAGGTTCGTTCCGGCATGCTCAAAGTATGTAACACGAATATCTACTTTCAGTATGAGATAACAGAAAAAAAAAGATAATGAATCATAAGCCAACTATGATCATAGCTGCGCGAATCGTTGTAGAACCCCACGAACCATTCCGATCAAATTACAGTGGCCAATGAGCTTCTTATCAGTACGTACAAGTTTATCTGTGAATGTCAGCGTCGCCTGGCCAGGGATAGAACACACTCCAGTACCAGGTTGGTAAGCCTGCTCGAAGCACACAGTGACCGTTGTCAGTAGTTTTGCCGGGTGTAACGAGCGGGTGGGCCTCTGGGCGAGAGCTGGTGAGTGGTGTTGGGCGCTGCTGGCCCCACTGTAGTGTTGGGGAGAGGTCAATGCTCAGGGGTCGGCGAGCTATCGTTGGGGGTCATGTAAAGATTTTTAACTTGTGTGATTGTGCAGAGATTTTTAACTCGTGTGGTTGTGCAGAGATCTTCTACATAGAACCATTACGCTGAGTCCAGAACCACAGCAAGTGAAAGTTATTCGCCCAGGCAGTGAAGTTTTTTCCCCGTGAAAGAAATTGCGAAGTTGAGATAGAAACTAGTGTGTACAGGTGGCCGCTGCCATCTCTTGGAGTTTTTCGTGGCTACACACACGACTTCTCGTCATTTGTCTGGTGTAAACTTTATAATGGAGCGACGGAAAGTTCTCGGGAAGGCGTCGTCGATGTCTTCACTTCGGTAAGAATTGCAGATTTTACATCCTGATTTTGTTGTGTGAAGTGTGAGTGATTGCTGAATAGAGATGTAGGTAAATTGAATCGTATTTTTCCGCTGGTCAGGCTGAGGCATTCGTTAGGTCTGTATTCTTGCTTAATCTATTGTACTTTCATTCTAATGAACCTTTATTCTTCTGTGGACCATACTTAAGAACTGAAAAGTTATACGTTATTTAGATTGTGGAGGGCTATGAAAAATCAGGAAAAATGTTGTAGAAATAGAAGAAATGTTTGTTAGAATCTATAGAACCAGTGACAACTACAATAACGATTGTCTACCATATATATATATGATATTGTCGTCTGGCCTACAGTGGGTATCGCCAAGAAAGAACAGGGCGTGAAACATACATACAATAACCACTGAAAATATAGTCAGTTCATCTTAGATCTACTTCATAATGTCTCTGTTATCAAGATTTGTGTACCAAATAATGCACAGGAAGAGATGACTTGCCATATATATGTTTCATATATTTTAGGTAAAGGTTGAGTTAGGTTAGGCTTATTTTGCTGGCACTGTTTCCTTTAGTTTTAATAACTTGTTTTAACCCCATAATACCCGTCGTCCTTTGGGGGAGGGGGGGGGAGGGGGGATAATCCTTTGATGACCACATCATGTTTTGCGTGATCGTTGCCCGCTTCATACAACTCTTAACATATGATCTTTTACTATATATTTGTCCATATTTGATACAGTATTTTTGCCGCGGCGCCACAGTGTGTGATATGGCTGTCAGGAACTTCATTATAAACGTACGTTCAGCAGTATTAGTGTGAATCGTACTTGTTCGTGTCCCCCCAGCGTCAGAATAGCCAACTGCCTGGTTGATCCTCGCATATCCGACGATGTTCCCTGCTACAGAGATGCCTCAGTCAAGCCTAGACTGGAGGCAGACTAAAATGGTTTAGCAGTCGGTCTTTAACTTTTTGTGACTACAATATTTATCAAGTGATGATTATAGGCCTACCCTGCCATAGGCAGTTTGGAAGGCGGTGAGAATACAGCCCTCATTAAACTGCAGTATAAGGAGGTAGTAAACAGAGTTGTATAGTTTGTTAATTATCAAAGACGTTAATTTTCTGAGGACTGGTAGACCTGGGATGAATACCTGTGTTTTCATGTACAACTCTCACTCGAACATTGAGTTGTCAGACGGTCTAAGATTAGCAGGAGACAGACGGTCAATAATGTAATGCTTCATTGTATGCTCACACCTTGAGCACAAAGGCCTGGCCTTTGACTCGATCATTATGGGAGAGGTAAGCTCACACTATCATACTCGGTGATCGTAATGTGTTTAAAAGGCTGAAGCTTTATTGAATCACATATACGATATTGGTTCATAATTTTATTTGGTACCGGTTCTTATTGGTATCTGGTTCTAGTTCTTAGTGATATCTGGTACTGGTTCTTAATGACACATGTTAATGGTTCTTAAAAATATCTGGTACTGGTTCATGATAATATATGGTACTGGTTCATATTGATATCTGGTACTGGTTCTTAATGATGCATGATAATGGTTCTCAGGGATATCTAGTAGTAGAACTTAATGATATCTGGTAATGGTTCGCTATGATATCTCTACTGGTTCTTGATGATATCTGGTAATGGTTCTTAATGATATCAGATACTGTTTCTTAATGATGTCTGATGATGCTTCTTAATTGTATCTGGTACTGGTTCATATTGATATCTGGTGCTGGTTCTCAAAGATATCTGGTAATGGTTCTTAATGATATCTGATAGTGGTTCTTATTGGCATCTGATAATGGTACTTCTTAATATTTGGTTGGCTCTTACTGATGTCGGCTACTGGTTATGGTTTTCAGTAATATCCAGCACTGGCTCTAGATTATTTCTATTAATGACACCTAATCATGGTTCTTAATGATATCTATTACTGGTTCATTATGAAATCTGGTTCGGGTTCTTACTGATATCTGGTACTGGTTCTTAATGATATCTGGTACTGGTTCTTACTGATATCTGGTACTGGTTCTTAATGATATCTGGCACTGGTTCTTAATGATATCTGGTTCGGGTTCTTACTGATATCTGGTACTGGTTCTTACTGATATCTGGTACTGGTTCTTAATGGTATCTGGTACTGGTTCTTAATGATATCTGGTACTGGTTCTTAATGATATCTGGTTCGGGTTCTTATTGATATCTGGTACTGGTTCTTAATGATATCTGGTACTGGTTCTTAATGATATCTGGTTCGGGTTCTTACTGATATCTGGTACTGGTTCTTAATGGTATCTGGTACTGGTTCTTAATGATATCTGGTTCGGGTTCTTATTGATATCTGATACTGGTTCTTACTGATATCTGGTACTGGTTCTTAATGATATCTGGTACTGGTTCTTAATGATATCTGGTACTGGTTCTTAATGATATCTGGTTCGGGTTCTTATTGATATCTGGTACTGGTTCTTACTGATATCTGGTACTGGTTCTTAATGATATCTGGTACTGGTTCTTAATGATATCTGGTTCGGGTTCTTACTGATATCTGGTACTAGATCTTACTGATATCTGGTACTGGATCTTAATGATATCTGGTACTGGTTCTTAATGATATCTGGTTCGGGTTCTTACTGATATCTGGTACTGGTTCTTACTGATATCTGGTACTGGTTCTTAATGATATCTGGTACTGGTTCTTACTGATATCTGGTACTGGTTCTTACTGATATCTGGTACTGGTTCTTAATGATATCTGGTACTGGTTCTTAATGATATCTGGCACTGGTTCTTACTGATATCTGGCACTGGTTCTTAATGATATCTGGTCCGGGTTCGTACTGATATCTGGTACTGGTT
The DNA here is from genome assembly GCF_036320965.1 of Panulirus ornatus. Taxonomy (NCBI): domain Eukaryota; kingdom Metazoa; phylum Arthropoda; class Malacostraca; order Decapoda; family Palinuridae; genus Panulirus; species Panulirus ornatus. Next base: position 40,835,176 of record NC_092239.1, on the reverse strand, counting down.
CTTAATGATGTCTGGTACTGGTTCTTAATGATTTCTGGTACTGGTTCTTAATGATATCTAGTATTGGTTCTCTGTGATATTTGGCTGTGGTTCTCATTGATATCAGGTACTGGTCTTTCATGATATTTGGTTTTTAATGATATCCAGAAATGGTTCTTAATGGTACGTGGGATGTTGTGCTTGTATATTAGGGACAAAAGGTGTAAGGGTTGGTCTTAAATGTTGTTACATTGTCCTTTATCTGAATACCATCGTAGTTATTTTCATAGGTTTGAGTGTATCTTCTGCTAATGACCATTTGTGTTCTGAAAGATGCCATTATGGTGTTTTGTGTAAATATACTGATGAAGTGTTACGTATATACGAGTTACGAAAAGGTGACATAATCCGGCACGTACTTTATCATTTCTTTTTTTTTTTCTGCAGATATGTGCATGATACTATGTCATGAAGTGGTTCACGAACATATGAGTTGTTATCTACGTATTGATAAGTATGATGTATATAGATTGCAGTGTCATATATTTTGCAAGTGAATGTTTTTCTGCACAAAAAGAGATTGTGTGTAGTTACTCGCGTGTCGTGTGATATATTGTATTTTTTTATGTCAGTAAACTAAGGGAGGAGAGGCAGGAACGCCGGGGCGCCAGTGCTAGAGCTGGTATGGTGAGGTAGGCTCCCCATGGGAGAAATACGTCTTTGAGTCTCGTGGTGCAGCAGAAACGAAGAGGGGTGGAGGGAGATGGTTTGCTGAAGTTCCGTTGTTGGAGTTTTAAAGGTGTGTGGCAGACGGTGGATTTGATTTCTGCTGCCAGTGGAGAGGCGTAGCCGATATCCAGTTCGAATCTACTGCTGTCCATCACGGGTGCCGGTGATGTTCCACGGGAATTCCTGCCGGAGGAGACGAAAACCAGAGTAATTTGGGCTATAGCCAACGGAGGCAGTGAGGGATGAGGCACAACAGAACTCCTGCAGGAGAGTGATGAGCCAGAAGTCACTTGGTGGACGTTTCCAGACGAGGCTGGCGCCCCTGGGTGTCTCAGAGCCAGGCATTACTTGATTGAAGGACACTTTATGACTGATTAATAGCTTTATTGATACGCGGGTATGTATGTGCTACCAGGTGTCGCTACGACGTGTATGATAACGGCGAAATAACGCAGGTCATTTACGATGTCCCATTCTGGGTGCCTAGATAGGGCGGAGCTCCTGTTATAAGGTCATGTCTCCTCATCTGTTCGCTACATAGAGAGAGGTCAGGTAGGGTCACACGTCGTGAACGTCAAGACAACTGAATGACGATAGGTCAGGTGTCGACGAGCCATGGGCATATTTCATAATACGTGGTCTTAACGTAGGGACACTGAGAGGAGGCATAGGTCAGGGGATGAACGATCAAGTTGTTGTTAGAGATTATGCAGATCTTTGTTGTGTTACCGGGAGATAATGACAGTTGTTTTCATATTCACAAAGCAACATTTTTTCCCTTGACACTGAATCCTTGCTCACTTCTCTCTGATCAGTTAATTGCTGGCAGTAAATGAAATGAGCATCGCAAATGCTTTTCCTGTCGTGAAACTTTACAAGTTTTATCACTGAAGGCAAGTCGTGCAAGTTTCATGTCGAAATATTGCTTCATTTGCGCGAACCACAATTCTCCACATGTACCTCAGTCGCTCTTATGTTTGGCTAATGAGTTTAAGACGACACATATTACTTGTAATTTTAAAATTCGGTTTTTCTGGGGGACTTTCCTGCAGCAGATTACGCCTCGAATTGCGAATTCGTGGGACTGAGCGGAATGTTAGAATATAATAGCAACGTAAGCTTAAGAAAATGGCATCTTGGGTGGTGCGTCAGATGTGTCAGGTGTGTGTGTGTGTGTGTGTGTGTGTGTGTGTGTGTGTGTGTGTGTGTGGATTGTTTAAGATGACAATGGTGAAAGGTTTTATGGACTGTCCTCAACACTTGGTGATGCAGGTCTATATTTGGTAGGTATCTTGGGTAATTCAGAGAGGCGGATGAAAACCTTGACACATTTGGTCGAAACTGTACTGAACCTTCTGTCTCGAAAGACAGAGACAGACGGCTTGGTACAGTCTCGACCAGGTGTATCCAGTGGCTTCTGGCCATGATCGGAGACAAGGTTTGTGAATGACGAGGTATAAAGTGAAAAAAAGAAAAAAAGAGAAGCTAAATTGATAAACTGAAGTTAAATAAGATTATTGGTGTAGTTGGATCAAGAGTCGAGGGTAGTATGAGGTACGTACCTGAACATTGTTTTGATAAAGGCTGCCATATATGTTTGCTGGGGAAGGTAACGGTATCATGTAGGGAGGATACAGAGGGAAGAGTAAGTCGTAAAGCCCGTAAATAAAAGTGAAAATGAAAAGATAAGAGAAAAAAGATACTTATAGTAAAAGGAAATTAGGTTTTAGTAAGAATAGAGGATTTTTTTGAAAGGAGGTATACGAATATAGAAAGTTTGTGAGTTATGGAAGATCATGTTTAAAAGAGAGAATAGAGATCGTGAGTCTAAACTGAAGTGGCTTCGGAGTTTTTTTTCACCCCCACAGCTCGGGCAGAGTCCAAGCTGTTCAGTTGGGTCATTGGTCGATTAATCTGTCAGGGACCGCGGCCCACGAAACCATCACAACTTGGATGGACTTGTACACTTTATACGTACTTATCCAGGGCCTTCTTAAACGTCTTCCCTGTACACACCGTAATATGTTTGATGGCTGAAAACACTGCCCCCTTTTTTTTCTTTGTTCCTTTCCTTTTTGGACTCGGAATGTTCGAGATGTCTTCTCTTGTGATTATCTCAGTGGTGATATTCTAGTGTTCCATGTCTGGTGTGCTGCCAACAGGGAACTGTTTTTGAGAATAGGATCGCCGCTGTGCTTTCCAAGATTTTTTTTAAATGAATTTTATGTTGTGCTACTCCCGTCCACGTTATCGAGAATAGAGGCTCTGCGATTTCAGTTGCTCTCAGTAGTTCACATCCTTCACAGCATCACTGAAAATCATGATAGAGCTTTCCATACTTTCTAACATTAATTTCGCCCGCAGTCTTCCGTTCATGAGAGCGTTGACGTATTGAAGGGCGTGGGCAGTGGTTTTTCGTGACTTGTATTTAATGTTTGTATGATCCAGCCCGCCACATTTCTGGGAGAAGCAACTCTTGTTTTGTTGTGTTTGCTGAATGTGAGGTCATCAGACACCATTACATCGGATTGTTCACTCGGGTTATGCCTTTGTCAGTGTCTGCACGGTATTCTGGGCTGTGTTTTATGTCTTCGCTCTCCCCATACTGGAAGGGTGAGAACCTGTGTCATTGAAAAACGTGTCGTATTCGGTGTCCGAGCACAAGCATTTTGCTCGTGTCTGTCTGTAATATCTTAATGTCTTTTGTTGATTAAGATTTTCATAAATGTTTTAGTATCATCTTCAAAGGATGATATAAAACTATGACTCGTACTTTAACAGATATGAGAATGAGGAATAAGATGTGGGAATATGGTTTCTTGGGAGATTAAACCTTCTACTTTGGAGGCACTGGAATTAGCCTGAGTTACAACATAGTGCTATAGTCTGTTAAGTGGTTATATATATATATATATATATATTCATCCCCCAGTTTTCTATTGTTCCCATCTTACGCACTGAGTGTGCCGTGACCCCATGATGACTCTGATCAAAGGCTTTTGCAAAGTCTATACATATATCACATAAGCATTCTTTTTGTTCTCTCTTGCCTCTACAGTTCTGCTGCTGCAGTGGTCAAGTAACTGAGAGAGACAAGATCTTCCCCCACTGACACCATCTTTTCCTGGGTTCTGTAGGCCATCTGATTCCATAAAGTCAGTCAGTTTACATCTTAAAACTCTCTTGAAAATTTTGATGTAGGATTTGATTTCCGTTGGTAGATAGTTTACAGCAATTACTTTGCTTCCTTCTCTTTGTACTGGGGTGATGTGGGTCACTTTCAAACCGTCGTGGATGATGCCAGAGTCCAACTAGTGTTTTGCATTGCTATGTATAGACAGAGTTCCAGAAGACTGGCTGGTCATGGAGCTGAGTGCTTCGTATGGTCTCAGTGTCCTTCGTGAAGTCTTGTGGCAAGATGGTGAGATGTGGTGCGGTGTAAGATGTCGGTCGGGCCGTTCATCTTTAAGGTGATTTTTGGCTCAGTGAACACTAAGTCATATTGCTTTTTTAATATCTCGCTCATCTCGTGGTAATCATCCGTATGATTACTGTTTGTGCGTTACAAGGGGGAGAATTTTACGCTCGTGTTGCCCCGTCTCTTAACCTTGTACCGTGTCTTTAATCTTATGTATGCGCGCGCGCGCACACACACACACACACACACACACACACACACACACACACACACACACACACACACACACACACACCAGCCTAAGCCAAGTACCCATTTATCTACCATCCCTGTGGAGAGGATGACCATCTGGGTTGGGCCGACCCTGGGCTGGCCTGTGCTTACTCATGGTCAGTAACGATAACCACATCACCACGGGGGCACGTATATATATAACCTCTTCTGTTCAGTGTGGGTTAGTAAGATATGTGGTCTATGAATTCCGTTTTGCCTACAAGTAATTTTTTCTGCTTCACTGATGTCTCTTCTTTTTATTGCTTGAGTTGTGTAACTGAGTTTATGATGTATGTCCATCATTTTATCCCCCACCCCCTTTTTTTTCGGGAGGGTCTGCAACCTATTTTCGATTCAATATTCGAAGCGTCTTATTCTTTGTAGTCTAGAACTCTTGTACATTTTTTTTTTTTAGCGCTGGTACATGTCCGTTACACGTTTGGAGTGGTCCTGTCGTCATACGTTTAAAACACACAACTGGTAGTTTAGTAATCAGGAAAGTTGTTATTACAACTGAAATGGCTGACTTTATCTTCACGATGACGTGTGTTTTGTCCCATCGGTCGAGCATCCATACTTGTTGTCACTCCTCGTACCTCGTTATCAGAGTACACTGTGTTGGCGATGGGGACGTCATAGATTAGGTCTTCTTGTGGAAAAAGTAGGTCTAGTGTGTTGCTTGTCTGGCTGGTTCCACTGTTTGCCGACGAAGGGAGGAGAACTTGTCACGCACCAACTGGATATAAAATACAGTTCGTCCAAGGAAGATTATGGCTTGGACTCGGGTTACCAAGGAGGTTAGAACAGGTTTCTTTCATTCACAAATCGACTCTTAGCGCATGATACGGAGGCATTCAAGCAGCAACAGACCACTGGGTCTCTTTGTTTGTGATAGTGGAAGATAACAGAAACGTACAGATTAGTGTGGTACAGGTAGAGGGTGGGAACCTGCAGACTGTGAATATGAGTAAGAAGGAGCATCTCATGTTAGTCATGGACTTGAAGGCGAAATATTTTGTAAAGTATTTCTGAACGTGTCCATAGCACTGCTATCACCTTACCTGTAATAGGTTAATCATTCCATATGTTAACAATCCTGTTGACGACAAAGTACTTCGCCTCATTCGAGGTAAAACGTTGGTGCACGGGTTCGTATCCAGTACGACGAGTGGAATCAGACGAATCAAGCCTTAAGTTGCTTGCTAAACGAGATGATCAAAGCCTTTGATAATTTTGAATATTTGTCTTAGATCGCCTCTTAAACTTCTCTTTTCAACGCTCAATAGTTTTGTTTTTGAGTCGGCTATCATAGGATTTGTTTGTCAGTCCTGGAAATCTTGGTAGCTTGACCCTGTTTTTTTGTACATTATCTGGTCTATTTTTTCAAGTTAGGTGACCAAAACTACACTCAGTATTCAAGTTGGAGACGCACCTGTGAACTGTAAAGAGTGATATTGATTTCCCTAGACTTAAATTCAATAGCCCTGTCTATGAATCCAAGAATTTTGTTTGCTCTTTTTACTGCTTTTATGAACTGATTGGGTTTCGGTAAGCAGGATTATTACGTCCTAGTCATTTTATCGTTTGCCTTTTGCAGTTTAACAGAATTCATGTTTTAGCCTATCCTCTCGTTTTCAGTACCGATATGTAAAACTTTATCTATGTTAAAATTCATTCGTCAACTATGAGCCCATTCCATCAGTCTGTCTGAGTAAGTTTAAAGCTGTAGACATTCAAGTGCAGTGTAGATTCATTTCCCATCTTAGTATCATCTGCAAATTTCGATATTTTACAATAGAGTCCATCATCAACGTCATGAATATATGAGAAAGAGAAACTGACCCAAGACTGATCCCTGTGGCACGCCACTTGTTACGTCTAACCGTTCAAAGGTTGGGCCTGTCCATCGAAGTACAACCCTGTCAATACCACGGGACTTTTTTTTTTTTTTTTGCTAGTAACCTTTGATGCGGATCTTTATAGAATGTTTATTGAAAAAATTTAGTTAGATACCATCAGCTTTACCTTCGTCATACATGTTGATTGTGTCATAAAAGAAATCGAGCAGATTTGTTAGAAGTGAGCGATTTCGTCGAAAACCACACTGAGAATCGTTTATTAAGAGATCGTCTTCTAAATGGTTTGCAGATTTCTCTGGAACGATGGTTTCCATAAGTTTTCCCAGCTGCAGACGTTAAGGTAATTGGACGGTAATTCCCGGGTAAGAACTAACATTGTCGGGATATCGATGTTACATAACCAAGGTACTTGAAGGATCAGGCAAGGCTTCACTATTTCATTTTTCGCCTCTGTCATTGTCCTCGGATAAAACTTATCAGGACCCTGCCGTTTATTGCTGATAATGGTTTCAAGTTGAATGTCAGCGTGTTGCGCAACGTTCCTTTCTCTTATCAGTGAAACTGAATTCTGGACGGTAAGATGTGTCTTAGATCGGCAAGATAGATGCAACGAATCAGGATTTTTGCCCTGGTTTCCTTGTCTTGAGCCGTCACCGTTTTCCCGTGATTGATCGACCAGTCGACTAGGTGATGACTCTCTTGTTCCTGACGTAAATATTCAACTTCTTAAGAGTTCCCTTTTGCTATTTTCAGCAGTATATAAAGCTATCCTCTGAGGCTTACTTTGTGGTAAATATCAGCATGAAGCGTGTATTGCTGAACATAGCAATGGATACCGTAAGGAGTTTCATAGTTATGACAGAAGTAAGAGCTCCACCAGACCTGTCGGATTTATGTAAGTTGTAATCTTGGTTTCAGCCTTCACTGTTCGTATCGTCTGCTAGAAAAGTAGCATATATTTTTTTTTTATCTTAGCTGAGACAGCACGGGCAAGTGAAGCCTTAATCAAGGCTGTCTCATTAACGCTGTATATATATATATATATATATATATATATATATATATATATATATATATATATATATATAATGTGTGTGTGTGTGTGTGTGTGTGTGTGTAGACAGGAGATCTCTTAAACATGTTTCAGGAAATATTACTGCTAATTCAGCATTTATCAGTTTCTTGCTGATGTTCTCAGCTTGTCTGACGTTCTCTTATACTGCTTAGGTAGATTGCCAGTAAGCTGGCCAAAGTTTATATCAAGGGTAGAACCAAGCTCGAGTAGAAAACAGTAGTGTAATTCCTCCTAGGTACACAGTAACACCATCTCCTCCAGTGTGACGACAGTACGGCATGAGTCTAAGGTCACGACTCGTGTACGAAAGTGAAAGATGAGAGGAAAAAGTAATGAGCAATGAGGAACGATTACGTAGATCATTGACCAATGAGGGACGATTACGTAAATCATTGACCAATGAGGGACGATTACGTAATCATCCCTCATTGGCGGGAACCCTGGGACGGCCGTGGCAATGACTAGAGAGGGAAGTCCCCTCCTCCCACCCGATACGTTCCTTCCCATTATCCTCCAACCTCCCTTTCCTAACCCTCCTTCTCTTCATCCCTCCCTTCCTCTCTCCCTCCATCCATCCCTATCCCTCCTCCCCTTTCTCCCTTCCTTATCTTTCCTTCCCTCCCTTACTTTCCTTCCCTCCGTTAGAGCCCATCTTCCATACATTCCTCCCTCACCTCCTTCCTTCGTACCCTCCTTCCTCTCTTGTCCCCCCTCTTTTCCTTCTCGCCTCCCCTTCACTCCTTCTGTCTCTCCCTCCACTCCTTTCTCCTTCCTTCCACTCCTCTCTCCTTCCTTCCACTCCTTCTCTCTCCTTCCTTCCACTCCTCTCGCCTTCCCTCCACTCCTCCTCTTTCTCCTTCCCTCCATTTCCTCCCTCTCCCCCTTATTTCCATTCCTTTCCCTCTTCCTTTTGCTCCTCCCCTCACCCTTTCATCCTTCCCACTCACCCATTCTTCTTCGTTCCCTCCCTCCCCTCCCTTCCTCCCGTTCCCTCCCTCCCTCCTTCCTCCTCCTTCCCCTTCCCTAACCTTGAAGTGTCCAGGTATTACAGTATCTTTATCCTCTTCTTTCACATGAAAGTGCGTCACAGTAAAGTACTTGTCGTGTTAGTATGTCAATGAAGTGCGTCACATGTTAACATGAGCGTCACAAAAGTGCGTGTCATATTAGAGTGCGTCACAGAGTAGGCTGTGTCAAAATAGTCTAATTGCCGGTTATGTTAAAGTGTCGTAGTAAATGGTGTCATGTTAGAGTGTGTGTCATGTTAGAGTGTGTGTCATAGAGTGTTTGTCACAATAAAGTGTGTGTCATGTTAGAGCGTATATCACAAAAAGGTGCGTTTCATTGCATATCAGTAAAGTGCATGTCATGTGTCAAATGTCTTACAGTAGAGTGCGTGTCCCAAATTTTGTGTTCAGAGTGCGTTTCACAAATTTTGTGTCATGTTTCAGTGCATGTTACAATAAATTGCGTGTTTTGTTAGAGTATTTATCACAGTCAGTTGCATGTCATTTAAGACCCATATAAGAGTGCGTGTCATATTGTGTGCGTCATATTAAAGTTCGTATGACAATAAAGTGTGTCATATATTGTGCGTCATATTAAAGTTCGTATGACAATAAAGTTTGTCATATATTGTGCGTCATATTAAAGTTCGCATGACAATAAAGTGCGTGTCATATTGTGTGTGTCATATTAAAGGTCGCATGACAATAAAGTGCGTGTCATATTGTGTGCGTCATATTAAAGTTCGTATGACAATAAAGTGCGTGTCATATATTGTGCGTCATATTAAAGTTCGTATGACAATAAAGTGCGTGTCATAGAGTGTGCGTCATATTAAAGATCGTATGACAATAAAGTGCGTGTCATATAGTGTGCGTCATATTAAAGTTTGTGTGATAAAGTGCGTGTCATGTTTGAATATCTATCTTAATACTATAAAGTTCATGTCATGTTAGAGTGCGTGTCGTGCTTGAGTGCGTGGCACAATAATCTGCGTGCATGGTAGAGTGCACGTCAAGAGTGCTTGTCACGTTAAGACCCACGTCATATCAGAGTGTGTTGGTGTGTTACAGGTCACGGAGTGCGGTGATGGAGGACGGCGTCAGTGTGAGCTCGGCCTCGGGGTCGGCCTCCGGGGCGGGGTCGTCCTCGGCCTCCAGTGCTGGGGACGAGGTCGTCCTCAGGATCAACGTGCCGGAGCTCAAGGTGGAGAAGTGCCTCCAGTTCCACAAGGATGACCTGGTGTGGGACGTCAAGCAGCAGGCGCTGGCCGCCCTCCCTAAGGTAAGAACCTGACCCCACACGGGGTCAGAGGTCACCTCAGGTTAAAGGTCGAAATTCGGGGTCTCGTCCCCCAAGTGGTGACCCAGGGAGGGGTCACGTGATGACTCAGGGATCATGCAGTGAATCTAGGGGTCATCAGGTGACTCGGGGGTCATTGCAGAGACCTCGGGGTCAACAGGTGACCCCGGAGTCACTGCCATGTGACCTGGAGTTATAAGACAACCAGGTCGTGGTGAGGTGTGAGGCCTCAGAATGAGGCATGGGTTCCTCCACCAGACATTCACATTATCCGAGGAACTTTGCTTATTTTCCTCCTCTCATTTCCACTTTGTCTTCCAAATGTGTGCAAGACGGCCGCTTTGTTGCCTCGTACACGGGAACCTGCGCTCCTTCCAGTACATACACTCTCATGACCTGTCGCTCTGTACCTCCTCTTAAACCCACCCATCACCCAGGGTCCTTAATGGGTGTTAACGCCTTCAAGAGAAATTACATGGTATTTTTCTTAAGAGAGAGAGAGAGAGAGAGAGAGAGAGAGAGAGAGAGAGAGAGAGAGAGAGAGAGAGAGAGAGAGAGAGAGAGAGAGACTATACCCACACTCCTCCACCATCATAAACTACTAAAGTTTCTCTTCCACATGTTCATCATTCTACAACTTCATCATTTCTTCCTTCGAAAACTTCCCTCCATTACGCCTGGTGCATAGACTGTTTTATTAGTTAAGTGTTCCGAATGTCCTCACACTCCATTTTCTGTGTGTTTTATTCATTCCGTTTTCTGTACGTGTTGTACTCACTACGTTTTCTGTGCGTGTGCAGTAACACTAGTGAAAATGTTTGTCAAATTATACCTCCTCTTGCCACAGTATCTCAGCCAGCCTGGAAGCCTTGCTCATTACAACGTAAATCAAGAACACAAATAAGAAGGCAGTGTTTCACCTGAGCTGGTCTTGTGGGCGGCAGGCTGGCTGGCTGGCTGGCTGGCCCACACCTCACTGTTCTCTGTCTCACTTGGATGTAAAATCTTTTCCGTCCTTTTCTTCATGTTCTTCTCATCATCATCATCATCATCATCATCATCATCGCCATCACCATTATTCCCATGAAGCTTTACAAACTGTTTCATGAAGCTTCAGGTAAACTCAAGAATGTTCATAATGTATGGTGGATATGAATCCCCCGTTTGAACAGGAAAAAGATATTCGAATCCGTTTTAATGTTTTCGAATCAGTTTGGCGATTGAACCCCTACACCTTCACGGTATATTATGACTTCATTAGATGCTTCATCACTACACCGTCGCTCCAACGACAATCATCAACTGTTGGAATGAGATTTCATTTCAGTTTGGTGGTAATGTGTTGCTCTAGCATCAATCTATGTGTCCAGAGTCGCTGATATTAACTGTATCGTTGCTGTAGGTTCCCTAAATAAGAGTCTGTTAGGATACTGCAGGAGTCGAGCAGTGCTACCCCTAGCTCGCTAGGTCACAAGCACTGCAACATTTGAGCAGTGCCTAGTACTTGGCACCTCTGACTCGCTAGGTCACAAGCACGAAGAGGTGAGTAGTGTCTTCTAATTGGCACCCCATCTCAGTAGGTCACAGGTAATGCAAGAATTGAGCAGTGCTTCGTGAATTGCACATCTTGGCCTACTGGTTCACAGGCACTGTCAGTGGTTGAGCAGTGCTTTGAGTTTGACATCCCTAGGCTCGCAAGGTCACAGGCAATGCGAGGGTTGAGCAGTGCTTCGAGAATGGCAATCCTAGGCTTGCTCGGTCACAGGCACTGCGGCCATCAGCATAAACTTGCCTGATTTAGTATGTATAAGCTTCTCTCTCGCTCTCCTTTATTCTCGACCTGGCCGGAGACTTTCTTACCTGCTCAAAATTTAGTGGTTTAAAGCTGGAGGAACCTCTGGAGTCCCTTCAAGCCTCTCCCCTACCACACGGGGACTCTGTCTTTCCCATCATGTTTACTAGATGTCACACACTAAGTTTTAGTAAGTAATGTGATGATAGTGTTGCTGGCCTTGTCAATTGTCAGTAGCTGGAAAGTGATGGGAGAGCGCCCTGGGAAAGACGAGGTGACTGGTGAGTGTCAAGAGAGAGCCCGGGAGTAGATGAGGTGGCTGGCTAAAAGTGTTGAGAGACTGCTCAGTAGTAGACGAGGTGGCTGGAGAGCGTTGGGAGAAGGTCCTGGAGTAGACGAGGTGACTGGAGAGTTTCGGGAGAGGGGTCCTGGAAGAGATGAGGTGGCTGGTGAGTGTTAGGAGAAAACCCTGGAGTACATGAAGTGGCTGGAGAATCTCGGGAGAGGGTCCTGGAATAGACGAGGTGGCTGGAGAGCGTTAGGAGAGAACCTGGAATAGACGAGGTGGCCGAGGAGTCTAGGGAGAGGGTCCTGGAATAGACGAGGTGGCTGGAGAATGCTAGAGGAAGTGTTATGTGCTGATGAGTGTTTGCATTGCTTTATATTGTGTGCGAAAGGTTGGAAGAACGCGGACATAGAAAGTTGAAAACAGTAAAGAAAGAAAAATGTAAGGTAAGCTTAAGAGGGATAAGAAAGGTTTCGGGTCGGAAGTGGTCGAGTGGAAGAGGATCTGAGGATTTCTTTTCAGTTCATGTTTAAGAATACGTTGATCAATTTACGACACAAGATGTTCACTGTAAGACCATCCAAAGAAAGGTTAGGCCTACATTAGGTTACAAAATGAGTATGAGGATGAACGTGAGCAGCGGCGATTGTGTTTGGAGGGACAGACAAGGTATGAGAGATGTGGGAGGGAATTTGGACAACAAATGAGGGTGTTGTTGTTGAGACGGAATTACGATGGTGAAGAATATTATCTTGAACCCCCGTGTCTTCCCCGGTGATCTATAACTGGAGGTTACTCGCTCCGAGAACGACAGAGGCCGGACTGAACTGTAGTGAAAGACGGAGAGGCCTTGTAGCAGCGTGTGTGTGTGTGGAAGGTGCACTTAGTGACGCAATCGAGACAGGAGCGTTAACGCTGGTGGGCGGACGACAGCCATGAAATTTGGCCTAATGTGTTTCCTTTTACCTTCGAACGCCTCTGTTGTATTTTAACGATGAGTCTCCGAGGCTCTCTCCTGTGCCTCCCACAGTCAACCTGGAACAGCCGTGACTCTCGTACTTTGAATCCCATCCGCTGGCTTGCTTCTATAAATACACTTTTTGACATAGTTGTAGAGTGGACGGTTCCTCGAATGGTACACGTGAACAGCTGCAGGGGCTACAGGGTGTGTTTATCCTCACGTCTGACACATGAACAGCTGCATCGTACATTCCTCCACAAGTCCAACACATGAACAGCTGCGTAATACATTCTTCCCCACATCTAATACATGACAGCTACATAGTACAACACATGAACAGCTGCGTAATACATTCTTCCCCACATCTAATACATGACAGCTACATAGTACATTTTTCCACAAATCCAACGCATGAACAGCTGCGTAATACATTCTTCCCCACGTCTAATACATGAGCAGCTGCATAGTACATTTTTCCCCACGTCCAGCACATGAACAGCTGCATAGTACATTCTTTCTCAGGTCCAGCACATGAACAGCTGCGTCGTACATTCTTGATCACATGTGACACATCAGCTCCCTCGTACCAACCACCTCGTCTGTCTTAGAGGCACCAGTATACACTGTGGCATCATACTTTACATTCATGTTTAACTCGTAGGTTACATAGTGAGCCACAGAGGTCTGTACTCATCACTCCTTCACCTGTGACATAGTAATGCCCTGAGCTTCAGCTTCTGTCTCTTGATTTCTGCCGTAGGACCATCCATCGCGATGCTGTGCTCAGCAACTACACACATCTCACATAGCAATGGCCGTTCACTTTTCCCCCTGCGACGCCCCATGTATTATCCACTATACCCAAACAAACATTATATTAGAAGAACTTTCCAGAATATCTCTATCTTTTGTATCCTCTCCCAGGACACTAGTTTCCAGACTTGATGTTGGTGATTATAGAGGATTTTCTGCGATGCCAGTAAATTCCAGGCGATTTTCTCCGGATCCTCAACAAATTCCGTCCAGATTCCACAATACACTAGCTTTCAAAGTTTTGTAATGCATTCCTGTACCATGCGAAGTTTCATAACACATTCCTGTACCATGCGAAGTTTCATAACACATTCTTGTACCATACAAAGTTTCATAACACATTCTTGTACCATAGAGTTTCATAACACATTCCTTTATCATACAAAGTTTCATAACACATTCCTTTACCATACAAAGTTTCATAACACATTCTTGTACCATACAAAGTTTCATAACACATTCCTTTACCATACAAAGTTTCATAACACATTCTTGTACCATACAAAGTTTCATAACACATTCTTGTACCATACAAAGTTTCATAACACATCCCTGTACCATACAATGTTTCATAACACATCCCTGTACCATACAAAGTTTCATAACACATTCCTTTACCATACAAAGTTTCATAACACATTCTTGTACCATACAAAGTTTCATAACACATTCCTTTACCATACAAAGTTTCATAACACATTCTTGTACCATACAAAGTTTCATAGCACATTCCTTTACCATACAAAGTTCCATAATACATTCTTGTACCATACAAAGTTTCATAACACATTACCATACAAAATTTCATAACACATTCTTGTACCATACAAAGTTTCATAACACATTCTTGTACCATACAAAGTTTCATAACACATTCTTGTACCATACAAAGTTTCATAATACATTCCTGTACCGTACAAAGTTTCATAACACATTCTTGTACCATACAAAATTTCATGACACATTCTTGTACCATACAAAGTTTCATAACTCATTCCTTTACCATACAATGTTCCATAATACATTCTTGTACCATACAAAGTTTCATAACACATTCCTTTACCATACAAAGTTTCATAACACATTCCTTTACCATACAAAATTTCATAACACATTCTTGTACCATACAAAGTTTCATAACACATTCTTGTACCATACAAAGTTTCATAACACATTCTTGTACCATACAAAGTTTCATAACACATTCTCGTAAGGTACAAAGGTTTGGTGTTTATATTCTGATCCAGCTGGGGTAGAGAGGGGCAGTACGTCATTGTTGCACTGTAAAGTGTTGGAAGATGTGATGACCACTGCAGGTCAAGGATGCTGACTGGCTGGATGGTCAGTGGCTGGTCAGTGGCTGGTCGTGGGTGTTGCTGACTGGCTGGTCAGTAGCTGGTGTGGCAAGTCGTGGGTGTTGCTGACTGGCTGGCTGGTCAGTGGCTGGTGTGGCAGGTCGTGGGTGTTGCTGAGTGGCTGGTCAGTGGCTGGTGTGTCTGGTCGTGGGTGGAGCTGACTGGCTGGTCAGTGGCTGGTGTGGCAAGTCGTGGGTGTTGCTGAATGGCTGTTCAGTAGCTGGTGTAGCAAGTCGTGGGTGTTGCTGACTGGCTGTTCAGTAGCTGGTGTGGCAAGTCGTGGGTGTTGCTGACTGGCTGGTCAGTGGCTTGTGTGGCAAGTCGTGGGTGCTGACTGGTTGGCTGGTCAGTGGCTTGTGTGGCAAGTCGTGGGTGCTGACTGGTTGGCTGGTCAGCGGCTTGTGTGGCAAGTCGTGGGTGCTGACTGGTTGGCTGGTCAGTGGCAGCCGTGGTGGCCCGAGTTATTGCCGCAATAAAGTCCAGAGTTACGATGTATTGCACAAATTTAGAACTACTGGTATTGATACCACACGGTAGTTATAACTGCAGCCACCACTAAATCTCAACCCACATCCACATGAGCATTATTTTATCTTTATAAACTGCCGTGTTATTAGTACTATGAATGCAAGGCGAGGAGTTAAGCCCACATAGCACTCTTGTTTGGTGGTTTGAACGCGACTTCGGCGAAGGCTGGCGATTGATTTTTTAAGTTTTGTGGGATTCATTTGTTATAGTAAATGTAATTCATCGTAGAGACCTTGCTTTTGTAAACATTTATTCTTTCTCCAGCTGTCAGTTTTCAAGTATTGGTGTAAGATATGTGTAGCTATTTGTCCTGCATCGCCAGCCTCACCTCTTCTTATGGTACACAGCTTCTGTTATGCATCAGAGGTTAGGCATCGAGTATAGACGGAGCCATAGACGTTTCAGCTGCATCTTCCTGATGCTGAACGTTTCACAGGCTCCTCCGTTTTCCAGTTAGCGTTCTTTCGCTTGCACGTTTCTTCCACTAGATATTCCATAAGTTATATAGGTTTAGCAGTACTTATCGTCAGCCCAACGTTCTAACAAGGGAAAGTCTTCCATCACAATTTTTACGGTGATACCAACACCTGTCTTGTCTCCCTTCAGTTGGTCGACCTTGTGTCTGTGACCTGAGCGGCCCCATATGACCTAGCGGGGCTCCGTATGACCTGAACTGGCCCTATATGACTTGCAGCAACCCTGTATGACCTGGTGCAGCCCTTTGTAGCCTAGGGCAGCGTTGTATAACCTCGCGTAGCCCTGTATGACCTGGGGTATCCCATATGGACTAGAGCAGTTCTGTATGACCTAGAGTGCAATGTAAGACCTGCCTCGCTGAGCTGTGGCGGTTAATTCATTTTCCTTATTTACTCCCTCTCTACATGCTATGGCGTGGAGAAAGTATTTTAGTCGCTATACAAACTTGAGTGTGTAGTTATATAGATAAGGGAATGTCAGGCAAGTTATAGAGGTGGAGTTAGGGTTCCATGTGTTCAGTACACAGATGCAAGCACAGTAAAGGATGGATCAAGAGCCTCATGTATAGACAGAGGAGTAACATGAGTTAGGTCATGGGAATGGGTTGAGGACCCTATGTTTTAAGCACTTATATACACAAATTACTCATTGGCTCAGTGATATACAAGTCAGGTGATAGGCGTTACGGAATGGGTTCCTTGGGATACAGTGGAAAGCACTTCTGAGTAGCAAAACACCAGAGGAGTGCGGGAAATGGTTGACTGCTGAAGTCCCCCAAAAGTGCAACACGCACACATGCCAAAGACGAAAAAATGCAAGAGATCCAGACAAGACAGAATGACTTCCATTGTAGGAGGCGGGAAACAGCTGCAGACTTTATGAGACAAGACCTCAGGAAAGCAAAGCTGCTAAATGAACGGGTGGACATAGAAAATAAACTCAAAGCAAATCATTTAAGACCCCAAAAAAGCAGGAGAAGGGCAGTCAGTAAGGAAAAAAAATTAATTCATACGTGGAAGGAAATCGAGGATCAGTGGTAAGTACCACTGGCCTACTGAGAACAGAAGAGGGCACATACAGGAAGGTTTGCCAGGAGACGAGGAAGAAACTGGAAAAGCAACATGAATCTGTATTCATTGAACCAAAGATCACCTTGAAGATAAATGACCCAAACGATTTCTTCCTAAGCATATACATGACATAGATCTTACCACAGATCTTCGTTGCCAGGCCGTCCGTGGGACTTGGAGAGGGCTATTGGGAACATCCCCCATGCGTTCTGCTTCAGGACTAGACTCCTTAAATCGTTTTTATGCAGAGAAAATGTAAAGGTCACTAGCACAAGCATTAAACATTTTTTTTTAAGAGTTCTGGACTCTGGCATAATCCCTGAGTTTATAAATAACTCACGTCGCCGCATTTCACGAATGAAGCAAATCAGTTCTAACAAACTGGTGCCCACCAGTAGCACTGACATCGCACGTCATTAAGATTTTAGAGGAAGATTTTGGTGTGTAAGTTGACTGCCCTCGTGAAGTAAAGTGATCCACGTAAGACAGGGAAAACAGTTTCACGGGCGGGAAGGTCATGCCGCTCTTAGTTTCCAGATTATACGTTTCTGTAGGCGGAGAGAACAATGTGCTGATGATAGACAAAGACTTCACAAAAGCCTCTAAAAAATTGTTGCCACGTATTATGGAAAGGATGGACGACGAATACACAACATACCACCGACATGACAACACGTCGTAAATCAGGATATTTCTGATGTCTCTTAAGGTTAAACGTTCAGTTTTCCAAGCAGCTGCACTCGCACCTCTATTGTTTCTCATTCTCATAACCAACATTGGACACATATATGTGCCATAGTTTCATATACACTGCACATCACACCAGAATTAGTGCAGAGATTTTATCAGTACAAGAAATCAAACGAATGTTATAAGAAATTGAAATATACGTAAATCAAGTCTGGGCTACTGAAACTAACTTGTTTTTTTAGTGATGAAAAGTTTAATCACTTCTTAATGTGGAAAGGGAAGAACTATAAAGCATTGCAGTATATCAGATAGAAACAGACTTCACCGTATCTTGAAAAAATATAAAAAAAAATGCAAAAGACCTGAGTAAAGTGTGTGACGACCTTGTCTTCAGCGAACACAATAGAGCAACAGTAGCCTCTTCCAAATAGATGAAAAGGCTGGAGTTTACGAACCTTCAAGAAAAAGATGAAAAAAAAACAATAATATTTGCCCTTCAAGGCATTAATACTTTTCTGAACTCAATACCTGTGAGTGTTAACAGCACCATTGAGGGCAGGTAGAATTGCGGCCTGTGAAAGTGTGCGGAAAACTTTCACAGTTCACATTAACACCGTAAACGATAGGGGCTATTGGGAACGACTGAAAACACTGAGGCTGTACGACACGGAGCGCAGACGTTAGAGGTATGATTACACTTGGAGAGTCCTGGAAGGCGTGACTGTCAACGCATACTTGAAGAATAGTTTCCTGTTGGCACAGCAGGCAATGCGAGACTAATGTAAAATCTTACCATCTGAACCAGAAGGTACACCGAGTGCATGAAGAGGAAACGCTCTAAATATCAAAGACTCGAGACCATTTAACATTGCCTACAGCCAATACAAACACTGGAGGTCGTGCAGCGGAGGAATTTAAGAAGAGGTCCTGGATAAGTATCGACAAATATAACTAAACCAGTCAGGATGTGGTGATAAGACAGGCCTGCAGGCTGCGGACTCCAGCAGGCTTATAGGGAAATAAAATCAGCTTGACCTCAAGTCGAGATGTAGGGATAGACGACCTCCGATATCATCTTAAGTTACGTAAGATAAAGTAGGCTGAAGGTGCCTCATGAATTTGTCATAATACACGTATAAATGGGTATAGAGCAGAGCAGGACTTGGGCAAGTTAAAGAGTAAGGCTGAGAGCCCTGTGTATTCAGTACATAGAGGTGCACATTATGTGTAGGATCAGTTCACATTTTTACAGACAGGGAAGTAGTATGTGAGGCAAATCACAGAGACCTTGCATTATGTATATGGACGGTAGAGCATTACATAGTGTAAGTTACATAGCATTATGGGTACAATCATTGACAATGGTAAAGTTCCTGGGCTTTCAGAGCCTCGGTACAGGAATAGGGCGTCCTCAAGTACGTGAAGTAGTTACAGAGTTCATAAAACCTGAGACCCGGACGCCTAAAGTCTGTGATAAAGGTCCACTGTATTATGTAGTGCTGTAGCGTGTGTTTGTATGGTACATCACATAACTTACACTGAGTTGTGTATACTGTAGCATCGCGTGCTGCCTTGCCAGATGTATCTGTACCTCATCCTAAGGTTGGCTGTTACAATATTACAGTGTCTAGTTCTGGTCTTGTTCTTACCATAGGAGTGTTCACTGTTATAGTACCTGTCATAATACTTGATGCTGGAGTTACCTGCTGCTAGTTCTGGTCTTGTTCTTAACATAGGAGTGTTCACTGGTTTAGTTCTTGTTGCTAGAGCTACCTGGTTTCCCATCATATTTTAGTGGATTTACTTTTTTAAACTCATCACAATACGGACTCAACAGCACAACTTGTATTGATATTGAAGTCTACATCAGGCGTAAGACTGGCCTGAAGCAAGCCATTATTACCTGAAGTAGTCCTCTGTGACCTGGGGCAAGCCTCTACACCTAGGACAAACCTCTGTGACTTAGGTCAGGTCATTGTACCTTCCAGCATGCCGATGTGATAGTAGGGCAGGCTAATATGAGCTGGGACGAGTCACTGTGATATGTGCTGGCCTGTATGACCTGGGGTCGTCCAGAATGGCCTGAAGTAGTCCTGTATGACATTAAGTTGTCAGTCCTGTATGACCTGAAGTACACCTGTATTACCTTGGGTATGCTTGCTTGACCTGGAGCAGGTTAGTGTGACGTATGATTTGGCAGTAGGCCAGTATGACCTGGAGCAGTCGTTATGACCCGGGATAGTCCAGTACCTGCAGGTGTTGGCCTCGCCGTAGCACACAGTCTTCGGGACGCACTGTGTGGAGGCTGTTGCTCTTCACGAAAATGAACGTCACTTGTACGTTACTCATACCGGGTTTATTTACGTCCTGTACCTCACATTCATCTCTCATAATTTCCACCGTTCACTCATCACCCCCCTGTATTACCTCATATTATTGTCATGTCTCTTCTTTGACGTAAATTATCAGTCTTGCTTCTCTCTCCTCACCCTATGTGTCAGCACTTCAACATTTGTACATACACCCTGTTTTTCTAGGTCTTTGATGTTGATATGTATCAGTATGTATGTTCCTCAACGTGTCTTCACATGATAATGTGTTATATGCTGGAAGACTTTTCTTGTTAGCGGACCCGCCTGGGCAGCCTACTGCTGCAGCTCAAGATATACCGCAATGTGCCAGGCGGCGGTCCGCACACAGTAAAAGCTTCCATGAGTATGTGAATTGTTGATCTGGATCGCTGAGTTGTTTCGTTCATATTGCAGAATTAACTCATTTAGTGTCACACTAAACAACTCAGCGGTCAAGATGATATAGATCCCCGACTTTACCCTATTCCTGGTTGACGGTGACAGAGCCTTTTACAAAGCAGCACTTCGTCGTGTCCAGGCAGCGGAGATGTCCAAACTTTTGGCAGTTTCAGTAAACATTCAGCAGACCGTGTTCCATCCATCCATGGGGAACATTGGCACGCGCGCGCGCGTTAATCATCCCATTCAATGGCTTTATATTTTGTTTTGCACGATTTACTGAAGATGAGAATCATGTAGTGCTAGAATGGTGTTTTTACATTTGGTCTGGCATCATGAATGATTAGCATATCATTTGTCTTCAACTGAACGTTGCGTATCGAAGTCGTTTTGCAGTGTAATACTTAAATGCATTCTTTAGCAACTTTTTTCTTGCACCATAAAGAATGCCCAAGTATAACCCTGCAGTACGACTGTGAATTCATATGACGATGCATGAAGTCGGACGGTGTATATATATATATATATATATATATATATATATATATATATATATATATATATATATATATATATATAGGAAAGGATCACAACTGAGCGCGTGATCAAGTATATTCCAACCAGTCCATGGGGAAATAAAACATAAGTTCCCAAGTGCACTTTCGTGCAATTATCACATCATCAGGGGAGATACAAGAAGGAAATATAACAGTCAGTTGATAAACAACGAAGAGACGTAGCTAGGACGCCATTTGGTAAACAAGTGACTGTTATATTTCTTTCTTCTAGCACCCGACCTCCATTTACGAAATGGCGTCCTAGCTACATCTCTTCGTTTTCTATCAACTGACTGTTATACTTCTTTCTTGTATCTCCCCTGATGATGTGATCATTACACGAAAGTGCACTTGGGAACTTATCGTGTTTCATTTCCCAGTGAACTCATAGGAATATATATATATATATATATATATATATATATATATATATATATATATATATATATATATATATATATATATATATATATATATATATTAACCTTTAGATGTACCACATAGAGTTGCTTTTAGAATGCTGAATGTGAAGTAGGCCTTGTAAGCCATTATACAAAGCGAAACTTTGAGACCCGGTGCTTGTCCTGGACACAGATGTCGTGCTCAGTGTGCCAGTTGGTAAGCAAACACACTAGCACTTGTCCGTAGAGCTAACCCTTGTTTGGCTTTGGCTTGCGTTACACACCATTGTTAATTATGTTTTCACCCCTTTTCCTTATTTGAATATTGCATTGTGGTTGTTTTGATTCCCAAGTTAGAACTTGGACAGTAGATGTTTATTAATTGATTTTATTAATCTATTAGTTGATGAGATAGTCGAAACGAAGTTAAATTTGGTTGTAAGATTGTTTTTCCTTCCTTCGTAACCCCGAGAAGAAACTGAACCTTATATGAATTTTATTTATGACCTTTCGTTGGTCGAACATCTCATCACACACTCCCACCTGTCCTTTAGAGAGAATCATCAAGTTCCTCTGGAAGTCAAGGCTGGGACTAGTTTGCTCTTCAACGCGCACATGCAAGTGTGTCTGTTACCAACGGCTTCCCATTTTCCCTGGTGGTTTAGCTAACGTTTTCCTTTTTTCTCCTGTTTTCTGTCCCCTCCAGGTGGCGCTGTGGTACCGGGTATGTAGCCTTGTCTGATGTGCATGTCCCGGATATGCTTGTAATGCCTGGGCCCTTGACCCCCCTCATGTTTCTTAGCGCAGGATGATATGCACGTGCTTTTCTAATAGAGTCCAAGCCACCTACAAAGCATTTTTTTATCTTGTATACTTCTAGTGGACCCAACATACTTAATTCAACCTGCCACATTGATGTGGCTGCAGGGGTGTGTTTACGCGCGTCACTCCACCTGATCAGCCCTTCTTGCATCGTCGTCTGTGCTCTTCCTCCTCTTCGCGGCTTGTGGGGTCATATATCTGAAACTGACTCAACAAAGGGAAGAAGGTGGGCTGTAAAGACAAGGAGCCATGTCAGGCTGAGGTCCTGCGAATCTTAAACAACATTGGATGGACCAACCAACCACCGCTTCACCTAACTCTCCCCGAATTCATTCATGACTCAGTTACAGACTTGTAATCACTGACTTCTATCAATAACAAACCTTTAATTCCACCTGATCTTGCCATTTGGTAAGAGTCTTCCAGGATATCGAGTCTTCCTTCCATATCTTACGATTTGAGCATGTCCAGGACGACTCATTCTTGCACTCAATTTTTTTCTCTCCTTTTTTGCATCGATTTACTAGAGGTGACGTCTGTCTTTCACCGATAGAGAACTTCCAGGGCGCGACCTGGTTCTTTGGTGGCAGCATGTGTGATGGATGCCCCAGGCTGTTGCCCGGATGCCTGCTACTGTCAACCAAACGTTACCCGGACGCCTCAGGCTTTTATCCGGGGCTCCTAGGCTGTTATCCGGGCGTCTTGGGATCCTCCTTCTCTGGACGTTTGATTTGTCTCGGCTGAGTATGGTAGAGGCGACTACCGCAAGCCTTGTGTCATGAGCCTGTTTTCTTTGTAGTGATATGTTGTTTGATGAAGCTCGTCCATTTTGCCTGCAGTGACACGTGCTTGAAGAAGCTTGTCCACTCTGCAGTGACATGTGGCTGACGAAGCCTGTGATATCTGCAGTGACTTTTGATTAAAGTATGTGATCGTTTGAATGATGTGTTATCTTGGTTATGGGTGCTGGTCTGCAGCACACGCGTGTGTGTGTGTGTGTGTGTGTGGGTAGAGGTGATGTGGGAACACCACAAAGACCTGTCTCTGCCCCCCACACACACACACTGCGTCCACAGCATCTACAGGCGACACGAGGGGGAGAGGTGGGTCAGAGGTGAAGACACCGTGTGGGCACCGCCGACAAGGTCAGGTCACTACTGCTGGTGGAGGACCCACTACACCGTCGTCTGCACTCTTGATGCCTCCCGAAGAAGCCTTCGACATCGGCAGCTGCAGTGAAATACCACTTGTTAACCTATGTTGTTGTTCAGAGATGCTGAAGTATGCTCTTATTATTGATAAACTGTTCATTTAAACTGCCTCTGTCAGTGATGTATAGTGCTGAGTACGAATAGTTAGTGTGTGTTGATGTTTTTGTCTGTCTTACCCATGCCACCCCCTGCTTCCTCCATCCCTCTCCCCTCCATAAATTACTTTAATTAGATCCAGGAAGGCAGCTGCCATTTAGGTCAGGAGAGATGGAGTGTGGCCAACAGATGGAAATGTGGGATTAGGTCATGGGAGTTCGGTAAGACCGCGCTGACCCCCAAGTGACAGGTTCAGTGAGGTCGAACATGCTGCAGGGGACGGGTCAGAGGTGCGTTTAAAGTGACCCAGTGGATCGAGAAAACTTCCTCCAAAGATCCTTGTCATTTCCGGCCTGACGGTTTTCTAAACCAACGCCAGGAATATGGAATGAACTGAAATTGGAATGAACTAAGGTCTCACGTACTCACAGGAAAGCCAGATATCATGTCAACGACAGAAACATGGATCAATACTGCAGAGGATATTTTATGAGCAGAATTAGAGGTACCGGGATAGTGTTGCTTAACATTTTATCCAAATAATGAACAGGATTTAGGTGTTATTTACCTAGTTCCCTGGTAAGAAAATCCAATTTCAACTTGAGTCACGATGGAAAAATCTGACGTAATACAGAGACCTTCTTAAAGCCTAAAGAAAATCAGGGGCGACATTACGTACGTCATCAGTAGTATGAGAAATGAAGCAAAGTGTTCAACAGGCATGTGTCTCCCTCAGATGGTTTATCTCGTTTCCCAACAGACGGCTTTAAACCGCTGTATGTACGGGCAGATAAGGTAATGCTCAAGGTTGTGTGTAGGGTGGGGATGGGAGGGACACAGGGAGGTGACCCGAATACTCACTCTGTCAGCCTTAACTTGTCTGGCTCGAGATCCCTTTCCTACATTCACATTGTCCTGTACCAGTGGGGAGGTGTCTCATTATCCCAAAAGTACAGTTAGGTATCCCACGCTGGCATGAGGCACGAGGACACGTAGTCAGTTGTAGCATTTTTTCCCGGACCAGTTCTCGCCAAGGCATCAGCGATTCCATTCATGCGAGATCCCTAAGTGGACAGGGATCTTGCCGGAAGGACACGGGTCTAACCCATTACCTGTGGCGGACACACAACATAACGAGTGCGTTTGGCAGGGGTATCACCCTGAAGTACATTCAGTGGGACCACCTGAGACTCACACCAGAGAAGAATAGGCATATGTTAAGTAACGTTGGACCATCATAGTTAATACAGGAGATGACAAGAGACTTACACAGTGTGAGTCAACGGGTCAGTCGCCCCATTGACTTTCCTACTAAGGTCAGTAATGGGAGCATGCAGTCTGGAACAGGTTTTCATAAGATGGTAGACCTCCAGGTTTAGAATCATTGCACCGTTCGCCTGTCCGCCCAGGTATATGGTATGACTTACCCATTCCAAGGGGAAATTATTCAGGGTAAGGGCATGAGGCTGTCTACCAGGATAAAGAGCTTTCAGTCCATATAGATAACAAGACATGTGGGCGAGTATGCTGGACGTCAGTGAGAGTTTAAAGCAATGTAACTTCGTTATATCCAAGTGATGTCGACGTATTTGACACACTGTGTATCGAACGGATGAAGAAGACGACCAAACTGGTTGTTGTAGTACATATATTTCCCTAAATGAGTGGAAAATGATATTGTTTTATAAAGTGAAGTTGTCTCAAGAAAAATAACATGGGAATAAGAGCCGCAGGTTATATCGACCCCAGCATTAACAGGAATATCGTGAAATGAGACCTCGAGGGAGAGAAACTAATTGATGTAATAGAAGATTGATTATTAGGTCCAATAATTCATGACCCACGGCGAGGTAACGATAGTTAAGTGATACTTAGAGAGAGAGAGGACAGCTCCCTGTGAGGTCGAGGGAAAGTAAGATAACAGTGAAGACGATATCATTAGACTCGCTATAGATTTCGCTATAGATCTTAGTGATACGATGACACCAAATTTGAGGTTGGATGACTTCGATGAGACGCATCGTGGTATTGATGAATTGGATCACCTTTTAGATGTACAATAAGTACGATGATGAGATGTAACAATGGAAATATAATCCTCCTTGAGGGAGATGATGTTCCTAGAAACAAGAAGAAAGATATTGAAGAAGAAATACGAGGCTGGATGACTAAACAAATGAAAGATGTGATCAGAAGGAAAAGGAATAAACACAGGAAATATAACTACAACAGCCGCTGGATAATTAGATGAATACAAGATTAAATCAAACATTTCATAAAGAATATGAGGATCAGCATGAAGGAAAACCCTGTCACAATTATCTAATATAAAGAGGATTAGAATAAAATTAAGATACTACGGGCCCGTTATCTAAGGCTAATGGCACCTTAGTGACAATAACAAAGAAATAGCTTCCTTCCGAGACAAGTGCTCCGGCTCAGTGTTCTGTGTCAAACATTTTATGTTTACACCACAAGTGAGTAACGTCTCTACAGGCAGAGAAAAAAGATGTTTTTACATTTGCATGATGCAGAAAAACATCTAGAATTATTAAATCTAAATATGCCAAGTGGTCCTGACGATATCTCTCCCAGAATAGTAGAAGAAATGCTGGTAAGGCAGCAAATAACATCTTTGATACCACGAGAAGAGAATGCTTCATTGACTGGAAGCTGTGAGTGCAATAACTAGAAAAGCGACTCAGTATAATAACCTTTCAATCTTACATTAGCTTTGGGTAAGAAATTGGACAGAATCATCAGGGATGAAACTAGATAGTTTTAAAAGATAATAAAGTACATTAAAATCAATATGGCTTCCGTAATGAAAACAATAATGCCATAGAACAAATTCCATTGGCCATATATATGATAACATTGATAAGTAACATTGATAAGTAGTATCAGATATTGTGTACTTGGACATACAAGAAAGATTTAGATAGAGTAGTAAATGGAATACCTTTTAGTAGAGTTAAATCGCAGAGTAAAAGAAATAGTGTGTGCGCAAGGATGGCGGACCAGCTGATATGGAAATCTAGTTATGTTTAATGGGGTAGCGTCCCACTGGATCAGTGTGTGTCAAGCCAACTACCACCCTAATATTTTCCCTTAATCCTTTTCTAAATCCATGCGAGTGTAGTCTTCCCACACTACATGGCGTTCATGAGGAGTTATGCGGGAGGGAGTGGTAGTGGGTGGAGAGGTGTCCTCCACTTCCAGTGTTCATTCCCTCGCGAACTACAGAATCGGACGGTAGGATGCCATTCCTCTCCTCCAGCAGATAAACCTCGTCATAGACCATCATGTCTTCTGTTACTTGTCCTTGCCATGCATTGTCCCTGCCTCTCCCACCCACCATATTCTCCATGCCCTGTAAACCTTCCCGACTTCTTGTGGATCTCACACGTCTCCTCACAACATAGAACGTGGAGAGAGAGAGAAAGGGAAAGTTAGTTGCCTGGCTTCGTAAACCTAGAATTGTGTCGATGTTCTTTTATTATAGATATAACTATTATTACTATTATTATTATCATGATCTTTATTATTATCATCATTTGTACTGTGCATAAGAGTCCTCAGGTTGGCCAGAGATCCCATGCCAGCCAGGAGGTACATGTGTGTGACCCGGGTAGGACGGTGTTAAGGAAGAGTTGATACACAATGTCTGTAGTGAGTGTTGGGCCATGTGTTGTGTTAAGGTACTGTATGTTGACGCCACCGTCACCGCCTCCCTCAGGGTGAAGGTGAAAGTCTCGTATTATAGCCACTGTTGACATGGGCGGCGTCACACTGGGGAGAAACCTTGTGACCGACTGAGGTACTTCTCCCCCAGCTGTCAGTCTGTAGGACGATGATAATATATGCCTTGTATCTTAGGGTCCGTACTTGAAGTGTTCTCAGGGATAACCCTTGCCCATGGTTGATTCAGGGGGCAGAAGATAACCCTGCCCTTGACTAGTCAGGGGCAGAAGATACCCCTTTAGTGTGGATTAGGGGCAGAAGATAACCCTGCCCTTGACTAGTCAGGGGCAGAAGATAACCCTTTCGTGTGCATTAGGGGCAGAAGATAACCCTGCCCTTGACTAAGTCAGGGGCAGAAGATAACCCTTTCGTGTGCATTAGGGGCAGAAGATAACCCTAACCCTAAGTTAACCCTAAGTAGACTCAAATCTTTGTCCTTAGATCAAGGTCGGATCTTTTCCTGAGCATTCGTCGGCAGCTGATAGTGTCGTATGATAAATGATTTTCAAATTGGATCACTTTCTGAGCCTCCTGAGCACGACGGCAGAACCCTGAGGTATAGTGGCCTTACCTCTGACTTGTCCCGAGAAGGTCAGGTCAAAAGCCTGGCCATCATACCCAAGGCTCGTACCGTAGTGCTCAAGTGGTTAGATATCCCAGATTATTATTATTATTATTATTATTATTATTATTATTATTATTATTATTATTATTATTATTAGTGATTAATATTGTTGTTATTAGTGATTAATAATGATGATGATGATGATGATGATGAAAATATTAATAATGATAATAAAGATAATAATGATAATAATAATGATAATAATAACAACAACAACAACAACAACAACAATAACAGCGAAGACTAAGGTCAGCAGGCGTGGTGCGACCTATGCTAAGGAACTGTAGCGAACGTCAAGTCTTTTGAGATGGAGAGTTCCGTCCTTATCTGAGCAAGAGGCGGCGCCCTACAGATAATGTTATTGAGGTTATCAGTCACACAGGCTGATAGGAAGATGCCATATCGACCCAGAAGGGAGGACCTCGACCTCAGGCAGGATACTGAAGGGACGGGATTGGTCAAGTTATGTGATTGGTAGGATGTTGTGGGGACGGGATTGGTGAGGTGGTGTGACTGGCAGGATGTTGTGGGGATGGGATTGGTAAGGTTATGTGATTAGACCGAAGTAAGGAGGTTACGTGAGGGGGATATGTAGGTTGAGGTTACGTAAGGGGACTGAAGTAACGAGGACACATCAGTTGATGGAGGTGGTGAATGAGGGTCAGTGAGGGACGACGGTGCAGATGTCGAACCCCGTTCGACATTTCCCCTCCCGTCATTTGCTCTCTCCTCCCTCCCCCTTGGCCACCACTTCCACTCTCCTTGCCCTTCACAAGACCTACGGACTCTCGGTCGGACCAAGACGTATGTATGGGCCCTAGGTCGGACCAAGACGTATATACGGACCCTCGATCGGACCAAGATGTATGTATGGGCCCTAGGTCGGACCAAGACGTATATACGGACCCTCGATCGGACCAAGACGTATGTATGGGCCCTAGATCGGACCAAGACGTATATACGGACCCTCGATCGGACCAAGACGTATGTATGGTCCCAAGGTCGGATCAAGACGTATATACGGACCCTCGATCGGACCAAGACGTATCTATGGGCCCTCGGTCGGACCAAGACGTATACACAGACCCTCGGCAGGACTAACACTTAACGGACCCTTGATCGGACCAAACAAAGAAACAGCGTTTGACATTGTGCGTGAGTGTGACAGAAACCAGGGAAAGTTCTGTACATAGGCTGACGTTGTTGGAGGCATTGTACGTGCACGTGCCATACACCACGAGAGGAAGGAACCTTGCACAGCTGTACTGTTTTCTCTGGATCCTTCGAAGAACCCGCAAGATGATAGTTGAAGTGTAGATATGGTAGCACTCTTGAATTACAGTGTAGTGTGTGTGTGTGTGTGTGTGTGTGTGTGAGGTTATCAAAATATTTAGTAAAGATTAGGCTACAGTGTGTTAGATAACCGGCCTTTAGCACTGCGGGTGTAATAGACCAGCACACTTGAGTCAAGCCCCCAAATTCTCTTTCTGATATAATGGCTAAGAAAAATGGCAGACACCAGCCAGGTTCATTCACCTTGCGCAGCCCTTTCATATCAGTGACGGAAACTGCGTGTCCATTACAGAGGTCAGATGGGCTCATTGTGGTCCAGTGATAGTGACTGTCTCAAGATGACATAACCAGCTGATGGCCCAGCTGGTTTCTCGAAGACCAGTTCACTTATAAACACAGCTGGTGTCCATGTTCCTACGGCACTCTAGGGAGTCGTAGGTCATCAGGCTCGCAGAAAGAACAAAAAATGAAACCATAGAAAACGAACATGTTAAGGTCAAACTGAAATAAGCTGGTACTGTCTCGTGAGGAATCCAGCAAGATTATGTTGGACTGTTCCTCTGCCATTGTCCTGATGAAATTTGTAGGGTTCAACTTCAGTAGCGAGCCGGTACATCCCTTGGGTATTATAGCTTGACCTTTGAGCTAATCCTTCTGGGTTATGTCGAAGGCCAGGCCAACATATCCAAGGGTCGTATCGTCGTTCTCAAGGGTCTGACTGTCGTTTAAAAGGGTCTTACCGTCGTACTCAAGGGTCGCACCGTCGTACTCAAGGGTTGCACCGTCGTATTCAAGGGTCGCACCGTCGTACTCAAGGGTCGTACAGTCGTACTCAAGGGTCGCACCGTCGTATTCAAGGGTCGCACCGTCGTACTCAAGGGTCATATCGTCATACTCAAGGGTCGCACCGTCGTACTCAAGGGTCGTACCGTCGTACTCAAGGGTCGTACCGTCGTATTCAAGGGTCGCACCGTCGTACTCAAGGGTCGTACCGTCGTACTCAAGGGTCGCACCGTCGTATTGAAGGGTCGTACCGTCATACTCAAGGGTCATATCGTCGTACTCAAGGGTCATATCGTCATACTCAAGGGGTTAGAATTGACGTTCAGCATTAGCTGACGTGTTTGTGTAGCTGATTATGGCTTATCGCCACTGCACATGAGTGACTGTGGTAAACTGCAGCAGGTCGTGTTGGGCCTTACCACTTGTCAGTTCTGCCTGAGTGTTAGGTGTCGTATAGGTTCAGAATAGTCATGGTATGGGCCTGGTCGTTACCCTTGCTGGTGTGGGACTACATCCGGTCACACTGGGAATTACTTGTGGAAACCAGATACCCAGGATCGCGTCAGTAGACATAAGATTTTATGGAAGAAAGAATTACTTTTGTGATTTCTGTTTGTGTGTTACGGGGAGAAAGTTTTACACTCGTGTTGCCCCGTCTTCTGGCCTTATATATATATGTGCCGTGTCTTCAGTCCTATGTATGAATGCGCGCGCACACACACACACACACACACACACACACACACACACACACACACACACACACACACACACCAGTCTAAACCAGGTACCCATTTATTTACCGGCTCCAAGGGAAGGATGAACAGCTGGGTTGGGTATAGGCCGACTGCCACACCCAGGATTCGAATCCATGTGGGTCCGACCCTGGGCTGGCCAGTGCTGATTCATAGGCAGTAACAATAAACATTGCAGTACGGAGGCCCATGTGTGTGTGTGTGTGTGTGTGTGTGTGAGGAACAATTAGTTTGGGGGAAACGTTACCGATTTGGAGAAGCGATTAAAGGTGACTGCAAAGGTCAGATGCAGACATGAAGGAGGTATAGTGAAGGCTAGGTGAAGTTTTGTGAAGGAATAGGAAACGCCAGGGCTGCAAGGATTGAACCTCATACCCCTCACCCTGGATAATCATGAGGTAGGTAAGGTAAGGAGGCCGCTACCCTCCCTCGTTCCCCTGATAATCATGAGGCAAGATGGGAAGAAAGGTCGCTGCCTCCCTCGCTCCCAAGATTATCATGAGGCAGGCCAAATGAAGTGGCCATTGCCTCTTATCCTCCCTTAGAGATTATCTTGATGTTTGTACATAGTTTTATTATTTTGTTATCTCTCGTTGCTTATCAGCGATTCTTGACGCAGGTGAGGCGTAGCGCCCCGTCTGAACCAAGCGCCTTACTGTGTTTTGACCATATTGTTGTTTTTCACTTCTCTCTCCCTCTTCTCGTCCTCTTGTTACCTTCCTTTCCTACCCCTGCTTTTCGTTCCTGTTTCCCCTCTCCATCTTAACTTCCTTTTTCCCCATCTCCAATTCTTGCCTTCCCACCTTCACTTTCTTCCTCTCTGCTTCCCCTTTGTGCCTTCCCACATTCCTTCTCTACTTCCAGATCTCCTGTTCCTGCCTTCCCACCTCCGCTGCCTGCCTCTCCTTCTGTCTGCTTC
The DNA here is from genome assembly GCF_036320965.1 of Panulirus ornatus. Classification (NCBI taxonomy): domain Eukaryota; kingdom Metazoa; phylum Arthropoda; class Malacostraca; order Decapoda; family Palinuridae; genus Panulirus; species Panulirus ornatus. The sequence goes on along the minus strand of NC_092239.1, from coordinate 40,803,608 downwards.
CATACTACCACTTCTCTCCTCCCTACTTCCTCTTCTTACCTCTCTCCATCTCGACTTTCTCCCTCCCTACCTGATATATCTCCCTCCTCCCATTCCCCCTTACTCCCTTCCTCCTATTTTCTCACCTTTTCTTGCCTCCCCACTACTGCCTCCTTCCTTACCACCCTCCTCCTCCTCCTCCTCTTCCTGCCCTCCCCATTTCTTCTTACCTGTCCGGTTTCTCTTTCTGCCTCGCCACTTCCTTTTCCCCTCTTCCACTTCCTGTCTCCCCATCCTCTGCCTACCTCTCCACTTCCTTCACCTGCCTCATCTCCTGTTCTTTACTCTCCATCTCCACTTCTTGCCACCCAACCTCCACCTCCAGCCGTCCCTTCCTGCCTACCTTCTGTTTTACTGTCCTGTTTCTAGCAGTTTCTAGGTATTGGTATGCAGATGACCACGTCCTGAACCATCAGGTCTCCCGATATGTGTCCGTTCCATCTGATCATATGTACTCTTGCCTCCTACCTCTCTACATCCACTCCCTGCTGCCTATCCAACTAGCCTTCCGTCCTCCTCACTTCCTCTTTCCTTCCACGTCTTCATGCCTCCCCACGTCCACAATTTCTGGGTTTTTTGTACCTCCACTTCCTGTTTTTCACCTCCTTTTCCCTTTCTCCCCGTCTTCTCTTCATTATGAGACCCTAAGTCCGCTTCCAGACTCCCCACCGGGTCTGCCTTCCACTTTCTCCTGCCTCCCCACCTCCCTCTCCCTCTTGCCCAACTCTTCCTGTCACCTTAATTTCACATTCTGTCGCCAGGCTTCCGACTCCTACCACACCACCGTCACCGACCAGAAATAAAGATATTAAATGAAAACAAAAACGTAACAGAAACATGGCCAAGATTTTTTCACCTGTAGAGTTATAAAACATTGAAATGAATTACTACCAAATGTGGTCAGTAAATTTGAATAATATTGATATCTTCAAATAGATACCAGAAACATACTTTAGTGATATCTTTTATTAGTAGATAGGCATGTTGCAAGATGGAAAAAAAATATGAGGTACTTTTTAAGTGCTCAACTTTCTTCTGTTTCAGATCTAAGCCTTCCCAGAGAGGCCGACTGTAGTTAGTGTAGGAAAAACTTCCCGGTTACACTTTCCTATAGAATGTCTTGACGATATTGTCTCCATGATACGTGTGTTCCGTCCCAGCTGTTGAGTCTGGGGGAGTGGTGGGTGGGAGGTATTTTCTGCTTTGCTGTCCTGTTTCCAGAATAAATCAAATTATGACGGCAGATAACTTCATGGACCGTCGAGTCTCCTTTTATCTCTCCATCCCATGTACCTCGTATTATCTCTCCTTGTCATGTACCTCCCGTTGTCTCTCCCTCCCATGTACCTCCTGTCCACATCCACTTCCTGCTCACCACATTTCTTATTTGCCTTCCCCCTCCTCCTCCTCCTCCTCCTCCTCCTGTCTTCCCACATCCTCCACCCGTCTCCCTACCTCCACTTCCTGTCTTCACACCTTCACTCTCGGTGTTATCACATCCTCTTCCTGCCTTCCCTCCTCCACTTCCTTGCAGAGCACCTCCACTTCCTTCCTTCACGTATCTTCCTCCTGCCTTCATACTTTACCTCCTGTTTCCCCAACCCTACTCCTGTCCTTCCCATCTCTCCTCCAGACTCGCCACTTCCTTTATCTACTTCCTCACCTTATATTACTACCTTCCCGCCTCCTCTTTTTCCCTCTTCACCTCCGCTTCTTGCCTCTTCATCTGCTCTTCCTGCCTGCCCACCTCCTCCTCCTCCTCCTGCTCCTGCTTTCCTCACCCCCAACACGTCCAGCCTCTCCACCTCCGGTCTCCCCATTTCCACTCCTTCATTCCCACTTCCACTTCATGCTTTCCCGCTTCATCCTTCTCCTTTCCCCTGCTCTTCCTACCTGTCCGCCTTCATCTCCTGGCTTTCCCCTCCTCTTCGTGCTTCCCTGACTCCTCTCCTTGCCCTATCCCGCATCTCTTTCTCTTATTCCTGCGTTTTTCCCTCTTCTTCTAGCCATCTTATTTCCTCGCCTTTCCCACCCACCTTCTTTTCCTTTCTTCCCCCCCCCCCCCCCGCACCATCCCCGCACACACCTGGTTCCCCACCTCCCCTTCCTACCTCCCCACTTACTCTAACTCCCCACCTCTTCTGCCTTCCCTCCTCAAAGTCCTGCCTCTCGCCTCCAAAATCCTTACTCGCCACTTCTGCCTTCTCATTTTCTCTTCATTCTTCCCTCCTGTCTTCGTAACTTTTTAATCTCCACTTCTTGGCACTTTCCTGTTCTTCCTGCCTCCCAGCTCCCACTTCTTGCCTTCCTAAACCCAGTTCCTTCCTCCTCACCCCCAACGTCCTCATTCTGCCTCTCTATAGACACGTCCTGGCTCGTAACCTCCCCTGTTCCCTCCTCACCTATTCTGTTTTCATCTTCCTCTTCTTACCTCCTCATTTCTACATTCTCTTTGCACACCCTCTCCCACCCTCTTGGCCAGTGCTGTGTGACTGGCCTACCACGCGAGCCTGTTATTGCATCATTGGCGTTTGCCTGATAAGCGGGAAGACAGAAGAACAGACAGACAGGAATAGTAATGTATATAAAAAGAGAAATACAGAGAGTAAGATAGATTAAGAGTTTGATAGGTATATGAAATGAGGGAGAGGACATTTAAAGAGTCCATTGGTACCAGAAAACAGACCAAGGTGGAGTTAGAAACAGGGAGATGGAGTGACAGTGTAATGAGGGAGAGAGATAAAGGGACCAGAGTAAGCGTGAGGGGCGGAGAGAGACGACAGTGAGAGTAAGGAGCGAAGGGATTGTAGAGTAGGGGGCGGGTAGACGCCAGTGAGAGTGAGAGTGATCACATGGGAAAGGCAGACGACAGGAGAGCCGATGGTTTATGTCCAGGTTATCTACCGTCATAATCTAATCTGTTGTCGAAACAGGACACTAGAACAGAAGGAACCTCACCAGCCACAACAGTCGACATGGAAAAAGTTGAGAGAGAACATGACGCAGTCTGATGAACGTATACTTCCTGGGAAATCTTACAGGAAAGTGTGAATAAAAGTTCTCTGCTGTAGCTACAGTGGACGTTATAGATCTCAGGTCTGAAACGACCAAACCAGAAAGCAGCTCATAATTTGATAACTTCAGTTTGCCCCAGAAGAGACAGGCCTGTGTACTGATAACAGATATCACTGAAGTATTTGTCTGTCATTGATTAGAAGGTCCTGGGAGGCGTCGTATTAAAGACATCTGGTGGTAGTTTACGCCACTGTTCTTTGCGTAATCTTAAGCTGAACATTTTTTTTTTTTCTTTTTTGTCCTCGTTGCATGACCTTACTTTACCTTCCTTCAGATTTCATACCATCATCTCTCTTAGCTGAATCTCTAACGTGAGGAGATGTTGTGGAGATGATTTAATATTTTGAACACCTGTTCGATCTACTCTTTAAGTCTGTATATCTTTAGCAAGGAGGAGTTTAGGTGCGGGTCTCGTGTGAGGCTTGGTTCTGAATGACGTAATTAGTCTTGTGGCTTTGATTTGAATTCGTTAGTTTTACGTCGTATTTAATCAAGTCTGATGATTAGAAATGAATGGCATAGTTCATAGTAGGTGTTTTATAATTCATTTCAGTTATGAAAACAAACATGTTTCATGGAGACAGTCCACCTCATGAGTTGCCAGTAATTGACATAGTTATTTAAATTCCGTCACAACAGAAGTACCGTCTGGCGTCTACCATCATAGACAACACCATAGACGCCTGGAGTAGTTGAGGATACCTGTAATTGCCCGAATTATGCAAGTGGGCCATGGTGTTTTACGTTAAGGTTTTCTATGTTGTCAGGGGCCTATAGCGGAAGAGTTCTTTAAGATTTTGATTACATTACTTGTATCACGGGAGTGAAGGATGGGTGGGCAGTTGTTTGTAGATGGAGGTTGTGTAGGTATGTCATGACTTTGCTGTTCAGGACTGAGGTAAAGGTTGGTTTGTGCGTGGTTTTTGAGTAGTGTATCATAAGCATGTTTGTGTGTTCTTTGGGAGAAAGGATTTCATTGGAGTGGGTCAGGCGCGCTTCATGCGTTGGGTCTGGACTGTTGCGATGAAGGTAGATTTTTTTTGTCATGTGCGCCAGATTTGGTTGCTGTGGGTCTTGTAACTGATTGTTGAGAAAAGACTTCCAGTTTTCAGTTTGTCTCTCCGTGATTAAGTTAGTGATAGTGTTGATGTGTTTGGATATGTTCTCTGATTTTCTGATGAAGGAGAGTGGTTGTGTCTGTGTTGCGTCTTTGCTTCATGAAGTGTGTAAGTTATGAGGGAATTTACCGTTTGTATATCCTTCTGTGCCCTTATGGCATGTGCTTTTTGCTGGCTGTGTTGGAGATGTTGATGAAGTGTCAGACTGCGTAATCTCGTTATGAGAAATCATCTACACTGAAGTTATGGAGCTTTGTTTCTGTGTACTGAGTGAAGGTAACAGCTTCTCTGCCTCTAATCATACGTCGTGGAGAACATCAGCTGTAATCATACGTCCTGGAGAACAGCCGCTGTAATCATTCGTCTTGGACAATAGCTGTTGTAGTCATGCGTCTTGGAGAGGATTCGTGGTTCGTGCGTTAGGTAGAACCATGAGGTGTGCATGATTTAGACCAATGAGGGTGCATGAGTTAGAACCATGGGGGGGGATGTGAGGTAGACCCATATGGAGTGCATGAGGTAGACCCATATGGGATGTGCGTGAGGTAAACCCATGGGATGATTTAGGCTATGCCACAATGGGCGGCTACTTTACTGTGTATCCCCTGCCCATCCAGAGAGCAGCAACGTGAAAGTATTACAGAGGTCACACAAGATGGTTGCCAGACGCCAGCACGGTGGATGATTACGACATCAGTTGGTTCATTACATATGTTTATAGTCTTTCCTTATAGTAGGCTCATCTTCAAGAAAAGATCTCGATGTAGTCTGGGATTTACTGGTATCGTAGTATTAACAATATGATGTGCCATTTCTTCCAGGGTTTATTGAGAACAGTGCCTAAAACATATGGGTCTTGTGTGTCCATGTCTCTTGGCCTCACACTTTGCAGTTCATACGATGGCATTAATCAAGCAGTGACATGCTGTAGTCTACTGATCAAGATTCTGGCTCCATGCACAGGTTTCTCGTGACACGTTCCATTTGTGATTAAGAATAGATCTAATATCTTTTTTGCACTTGTCTACCTACTTCAAATAGATCTGTTGATTCCTTCCTGACTACAGACGTGTAATCGACAACCCGGTGCTGTGTTTTTCAGTCTAAGTTTAGCTGAAGCATCATCTTGAGCTGGAATACCCATGCGAGAGGGAGTCCTCAATAGTTTGACTTGAATGCCTTTACCAGTAAATAGTTTGACTTGAATGCCTTTACCAGTAGTGAGGGCCGACTGGAAGAATTCAGTTTTGTTTTTTTCCTGAGCAAAAGGCCGCTTCAAAGCAAGTTGATAGAATGTCCTCAAAAAACTTGAAGGATTCAACAATGTCGATATAGAAAACTCGTGTACTTTCGCACCAGTTCGACTAGCAAGAGGAAATGGACTAAGTTTGAGAGGTCAACGAGCTAATCTGCTTTGCATGAAATACTTTTTTACCACTGACTTTATCGACGCTTGGAATGAGATCCCAGAACATGCTATTCAGAGCAACACTATTGATATGTTCAAAATTAGGCTTGATTATCACCTGTCATTCTTCGTTATTGGATAATTCTTTTAACCGATTATTATTATAAAGTAGCAATATATTATGCTGCCTTCTGAACCACTGATCTCCCCTTAGCCATAGTGCGGTAACGTATTAACATAAATCCATGTAGCCTGCTTGAGGGAACAAGAAAGGATTATTGTACAGTCCTTTCGCATCAGGGGTAATACAGACATGGCGAGTCATGATACTGGAGCTCAAACTTTTATCTTTATAACAGCCTTTATAACAAAAGGTGAAGGGATGCATGGCATACTCACATTCTTTCTAATTTCTGACTTTCTTATAAAAACTTCCTTTGGGCAAATTAGTTCTGCAAGGTAATTTTTTTTATTTTTATTTGTTTCCCGTACGTCGTGTTGCTGGAGGGAACAGGATAAGGAAGAGATTTTGTTATGCTATCGTTTTCTTCTGCTTTTCACGGGGACTCGCTTGGACCTTGGCGTCTTTGTGGTCTTTGTATGTGTATGTGTTCTCTCTCTCTCTCTCTCTCTCTCTCTCTCTCTCTCTCTCTCTCTCTCTCTCTCTCCCTGAATGTGTGTGTGTGTGTGTGTGTGGTGAGCGACCAATATCGGTCCAGCGTTACAACCGAGTGTGCTACGCAATATCTCAGCGTCATTAATTTCCCGACAAAAGCCTTAGCTTCAACCGAGTAATAACCTGTTCTGCTTCATTCTTAAATGAAACGTCCGTTTGAAGCGTCGTTATTATCACCAACGTAACGGGAAGTGAACGGGATACCTGTTTGTTAGGTCGGGGTTGACTGGGGTTCCTTTATGAGTGGATGAGGTTGACTTCGAGCCACCTGTTCCGATATCATGGGGTTGATTTTGAGGTGCTCGTTTGATGGGATGGGGGTTCATTCAGGGCTACCTGTTAGATGGGATGGAGGTTTACTGGGGTTACCTGTGTGATGGGATGGAGGTTTACTGGGGTTACCTGTGTGATGGGATGGAGGTTTACTGGGGTTACCTGTGTGATGGGATGGGGGTTTACTGGGGTTACCTGTGTGATGGGATGGGGGTTTACTGGGGTTACCTGTGTGATGGGATGGGAGTTTACTGTGGTTACCTGTGTGATGGGATGGGAGTTTACTGGGGTTACCTGTGTGATGGGATGGGAGTTTACTGGGGTTACCTGTGTGATGGGATGGGGGTTTACTGTGGTTACCTGTGTGATGGGATGGGGGTTTACTGGGGTTACCTGTGTGATGGGAGGGGGTTTACTGGGGTTACCTGTGTGATGGGATGGGGGTTTACTGGGGTTACCTGTGTGATGGGATGGAGTTAATTTATGGGCCATCTGTTTGATAAGATGGGGTTGACTCGAAGCCGCCAGCCTAATGGGATGGGGCCTGAGGAGAGACGCTACAAATTTTCTCTTCATTGTTAACATGCTACGGTAGACATTGCCAAGTGAACTCTGCATGTTTCACACGAGGGTAATGTGATTGTCAATGTCAGTTGATGTTATTTAATCAAGTTGATATTTTAGAGAAGAAATGACATGTGTGAGATAATTTGCAAAGCTTGAATATGGTGAATAAGTTGAGGAATCGAATCCTAGTATAGATGACAACTGGATATGTTGAAGAATCCCATCCTATCTTCGATAACTGGCTATGTTGAGGAATCCAGCCCTGTAATAGATAACTGGATATCTTGAGGAATCAAACTCTGTAATAGATAACTGGCTATGTTAAGGAATCCAGCCCTGTAATAGATAATTGGATATCTTGAGGAATCCAACCCTTACATAGATAACTGGATAAACAGAGAACGCGTTGTATGGAAAGATAAACATATGATTTTTCCAGAGTAAATGAGAGTGCACAGAACTATAAGGCTAGATTTTCTGTAAGTTACAGGCAGTTAGATTTGACCTTTAACTATCTTATTTCACTGAAGATAGAAAAATAGGACTTGAGATGATGTCTAAGAATGTTTCGAGTCATTCAAAATGAGCAAGACAGATCGTGAACCCAGTCCGAGAAGTAGAGAATGTTTGCATATGTCCAGGAAAAGAAGGATTTTGGATTAGGGAAAGAAGGATTTTGGAGTTTCCAGTAACAAGAGGACAGCAAAATTAAGCAGCGACTCATATGAAGAAAGAATTAAAGAACTGAAGTTCTGTAGAAACGACCTTTCCACTCTTGACTTAATATAATCTTTACACTGTTCAAAAACTTTTCGAGCGCCGACATAGCCAAAGGGACTCCATTACCAGGAACTTTGGGGTCAAAGCTTAGAGGAAAGATGTTACATACTGATGTACGGGAATACTAGTGCACACTTTAGACCGAGACACTTGCTAAGATGCCTGCTGTTACGTGAATGTGAAAGGTATAGATTTATGAGAGGTGAGAAGAGTTCTTTCCAATCGTGCCTTCAGTCCTTCAGGACAACGATTCAACCTTAAAGCATGATGGCCTGGCATTTAACCTGACATTTAAGGGTCGGGTCAAAGGGAAGATTTCATACCCAGGGACCCCACCGTCGTACTCAAGGGGTTGAAGAGGTGCAAGCCACGACACCAAGCTTCTATAAACCAAAATTCGCAGTAACGTGTATAAAAGTGAAACACCCAAGATATGAGAGATAAGTTGGCAGATAGAGAACAGTCGTACACACAAGCTAAAGTGAAAGGTTAAGGTGAGAAGCTAAGATCAACAGATTGACATTACACAATTCCAAAAAAAAAAAAAAAATATATGTGAAAGGAAAGTAAATTACCTTAGCAAACCAGACTAAAGTAGATTGGAGAAATAAGCCTGAATATTATTTTTAGTTGATGGCAAGACTGGGTGGATACCACTGTTTAACACCATGGGTGTTGCTCTTAGGTTCGGGTGATGGTGGTGATGTATCTTAAGGACTGGTATTTAGCAGGAGCGGTTGGCTGATGGTGGTAATGTGTCTGGAGGGATTGGTATCGTTCTTGGTATATTATTGTTACTTACCCTAGTACCTGAATATTGCCTGGTACTTCATTCTTATCTTCCCTTCTACGTGACTGTTGCCTCCCCTGGTACCTCACTACTGCCTTCCCTTGTACTTGAATGTCCCTCCCTCCCCACTCCTGCTCATAGGGCTGTCTTTGAGAGTCATAGGGGTGCCTTTAGGAGTCCTAGATGCCTCCAGGAGTCCAAAGGAGACCTTCAGAAGTCCCTGGGATACATTAAGAAGTTGTAGGAACGCTTTAGGAAGTCTCAGGGACGTCTTCAGAAATACTCGGACACTTTCACGACTCCTATGAGCGCCCTCACAAACCGTAGGAGTACCTTCAGGAGTCCTACGGGCGCCTCAAGGAATCTTAGGACGCCTTCCTGGGTCCTAAGCAGGCCTTCAGGGACCCTGAGGGCACTTTTGTGAGTCCTCTGGATGCCATTACGAGTCATAGGAGTCCCCTACAAGAGTTCTAGAAGCACCTTCATGAGTCTAAGGGGCGCCTTCAAGAATCATAGGGCGTCATCAAGGGTCCTAGGTCTCCTTCTGGAGTCCTGTGGATGTCTCCTTGGTGTTAGTAACACCCAGGAGACCTTAGGGGCACCTCGTAGAGTAATAGGGGCGTTTGCTTCAGTGCTGTAGCGACAGGAGCTGTTTATAGCTGGCATCGCAATAAAGTCACCATAAAGTCTAAGTGTTCCACTTGCTTCATGGAAGAAGTAAAACGAGTCTACAAACGTAGGTAGGTCATTATGGCGCGACATGTACAAGATACAGTGAACTGAAAGTGGGTTCCGTTGACTCTCGTTAGTAGACGCCATTGGAGATCTCTTTGACGCTGTTCGAACGTCTAGTTGGCACTTGTAAGTGCCTCCTTTGGCTGACACCAGTCGGCCCCGTAAGAGGTTCTTTGGTGAAGACTCCACCTCCTATGGTGAGCAGCACCAGACTCCTCTCTCTACAGCCTGCCGGATGCACCTCTCGGGATGAGTCAAGCTGGTCGTCTCTACTTGGTATAGTGCAGACCCTTCCTACCCTCCCTCTTTAACTCTCGCCATGACGAACCTTCAAACAACAAATATGGAATCATCAAATCGAGACCTTTCTATGGAAGGATTTGACCAGAAATTTGGGTGATGTTCTGACCGGAGTAGAGGAGAAGATGTGCTCTGGTGATCAGCCTTAAGATCGTGAGAAGTTCACCAATCAGTGAATTAAAACAGTGTCGAGGCAACGCTGTACTGTTCACCTCTGTGTGGGGAGGAACCCTACACCCACTACACACAGCTAGACACACACACACACACACACACGTCCCACCTGTAATTATCATTCGCTTAATCAGTTCGTAACTACCTTTAACTGGCAGCAGGTGGCAGTGACTAATTAAAGTCTTCCGCTGATTAATGGTTATGGGAACCGAGGGCGTGACGATGCTAAATGTGTTGATGGATGGGCATGTAGGTGGAAGTGCTTCTGTTGGTGGAGCGTTGCTGGTGTTAGATTATTGATGGGGTCAGGGGAGAGTTCTGGTGGCAGTGTTGGGGGGAGAAGACCTGCTCTACGCTACCAGAAGTTGACGTGGATGTGTTGGTGGCAGGCACAGTGTTCGTGGGAGGAGAACAGCACTACTGTATGGAGATTTAGGTTGACCTGTTGGTGATAGTGGCTGTTTCAACGTAGGAATCTAAGTCATTATTCACCTACATACTTAGCTACGTTCCTTATATGTAAATCGAGGAAGAATTAGAAGCAGCAGAGAGGCACCTACCCTGCACAACTGTCCTCCACCTCACTTATATAAAGCGGACTATCGGACGCCATGACCCAGAGTGACGGTCGAGTATGTGGCAGAGCGAGAGTATTGTACCTGAAGTGACCCCGCTCACCACAACTCACTGTACTTCTGTCGGACGGACGGTGAGTGACAGCAGTGCCACATGCACTGTAAGACCACACCTGAGTCTCAAAAGATAAGTATTCTATAATTAATGGAGGAAGCTGGACTTGAGAAGTGTGGCAGGTATGCGGTCATTCATCGGTGTGGTATCAGTGACCAGAAGATTGATCTCGTATCCCGTGGTTGTCTGTATATGCCAACCATTGGCTCACTAGTTCACGCCTCTACCACGTGAAGGCTTACCCTAGAAGGATTCACTTCCCTGCTACTGATTGTAGCACAGTCCTTGAAGTTGTAGAAGCCCCCCTTAAAGGTGTCCTGGGGATATATATTTAAAAGACGTAACGCACATTGTCTATCATGCAAGCTGGTGTATGCCAGCGTTCATCATGTGAATTTATTGCTCAATGATGTTTGATATGGACGTGAAATATAGGTAGCAGAGTTGGTAACACCGGAGACACCTGTCGTCCCTCCCCCAGAAGAGTTGGTAACACTGGAGACACGTGCCGTCCCTTCCCCAGTAGGCGGGTTAAGCTCATTACCACGGCCTTGATTAGGGAGGTTGGTAATTACGAAGCCGTTACTCCAGGGTGTTGCTACTTATCAGGGTTGACGTGTTCATCGACTGCATTGTCTTGTAAACTGGAGGGGTGATTAGGATGGATTTGGTGTACGGTGAGGGTGATTAAGTTGGACGAGGGGAGGTGTTCACAATGGATTTGGGATTTATCTTCCTCTTTGATCAAATACGGTGACCAGAACTAAACAGTGTGTTGCAAATGAAGTCAGACTAGGGCGTTCTAGAAGCGTGGGCATCGTACCCTTTCTTTTACATGTTAGAGTTCTATGACATCTAACATATTTCTCTCGTCAAAATTCATTACTTTGCCTGTGGTGTAGGATAGGAGAACACGGGAAGGACAGACATCAGGAGATCTGATGGTCAGTGACAGAATTATCTGCTGGCAGCTGGAGGACAGTGATATGTAGGTCTCCCCTGTCGTATTAGTCACAGGGACGGATCGTAAAGCAGAAGATATCTCCACACCCACACCTGCCCACAACAGCTGGCAGGACAGAGCTGGGGATGACCATTTGGTGCACGTACATTACTGGACCATCGACATTTTATAACAGTATAGACTGGCAAAACATATCCGTTCTGCTGCTGTCGTAAATTGTGTGAGAAGGCTAGATTTTGAAACGAGAAAGGATTTGATTTTGAGGTAATGAAAATTTTAATGAGCATATTTCCTGATGATTTGTGTATTTATCTGGTAATAATTAGTATTATTAAAGCATTTATGTAGCTTGATTTAAAGATGCTGATGGTCTTCGTATTAGGAAGTTTGGTAGTACTTTATTCCAATCCTGAACCTCTACAAAGGAATCTTTAGCCAACTGTAGTATTGCATCTCCTTCCTTCTGATTTCATACAGTTTTATTTCTGACTGGTCAGTCTATCTGAGATGAAGAGATGGGCGTTTTGTGGTGTTGAAATATTGAGTATTTTGAAAACGTGTACTAGAACCCCTCGGAATATACGCTTTATTTCTGAGTGACGGAATAGGTTTAGTTGCTCTTCTTTGTATTCCTTTTAGTTTTCCTTTGTCTCTGATCAGGTGTAGTGACCAGAACCAAACAGTTTATTCACAGTGAGGTCTGATGAGGGCGTTGTTAAATGCCGTACACTTTTGTTATCGTATGTGTTTGGCTGTGAGACATAATATTTTGTCTTCTCTGTAATAAACAACTACGTATTACTTTACTTATTTCAAGTGATGGAGTGAAGTGGATTGGTGGGGCGGGGTGGGGGTTAGAGTAGGTGTATGGTGGTGCTGGATAAAGTAGGGCGGGATTCATTTTTTTCCGCCAAAAGGGTGTCGTGTGATGGAGTTGGGTAGATGTGGTGTGGTAGGGTGCGCGGGTTGACTGGGGCTGGAACTGGGTTTGTGGTGAGGGAGTGGGAGGGGGATGTGGTGTGATAGGTGCTGGAGTCTCAGTCGTGTGGTATGCGGTGTGGTGTGGAGGCGATACACGGGACGCTGCTCTACACAGTGTGTCACGTACTGGATGACAACACCTCGGGTATTCCACTACACAGTGGTCGTCGGGTGGCTGGGAATGATACAATGGACGACCAGTGGATTGGTATTGTAGGTCGTGAACGACACAAGACACTGCTGCGTGTGACGACACCCGTGGGAAGGTGGCGTCGTCCACTGGGCCCAAGTGGCTTTCTCTGCCCCTCATCATGGTATGTCTTCGCTGTCGTGTACTGCTGACAGAAGCTGTACTAAGCTTTGCCGTTCGTGTGCTGCACTCACCAGTGATCCACCTTGTTGTGTAGTGAGGTTAGGTAGTCCCCTGCACACAACGGTAGGACAGTTGGGTAGGATGACCTGGCCATTGGCCTGATTCTTAAAGGTCATGTCAAAGGCCATGCCATAATGTACAACGTTCATACTATCGTGCTTGTCTTGCCTGGGGGATGATCTGACCTCCTCAGTCAGTGTATGAACACTGGTAAACAGAAACACGTCTTACAAATGAAGGTTTCTTAAGTGTCTAGGTGGAATTTCATATTTGGAAAATCGGTTCTTCATTAACCAAATTATGGTAATCTTGTTATCAGGACATTGATGGGTATTAGTTGAAATTATTATATGTTTGTAGTGGCAGTATTGCTAGGGCTGCTCTTGTACAGGTGTCTCAAGGAAATGGCCACATTGTGCAGTGGTGTGAGGGGAAATGGTGGTGATGGACGGGTTTGTATGGGCATTGATGTTGCTGTACAGGTGTGTGAGGGACGTGGTGGCGTTGTACAGGTGTGTTAGGGAAGTGGTGATGCTGAACAGATGGGTGAGGGACGCGGTGGCTTTATTTATACGGGTGTGTTAGGGAATTAGTGATACTATACAGGTATGTAAGGGACGTGATGGTGTTATACAGTGTGTTAGGGAAGTGGTGATGCTGCACAGTTGTGTAAGGAAAGTGGTGGTGTTATACAGGGGTGTGAGGGGAAGTGGTGGTGATGTAGGTATGTGGTGTCATACAGGAGTGTGAGGTGAAGTGGTGGCGATGTACAGGTATATGTGAGGTGGTGGCGATGATATATAGGTGTGTAAGGGAAGGTGGTAGTGTTGCACAGGTGTGTGATACCTCTACAGGTGTGCTACAGTCGGTAATGTTGAACAGTCATGTGACAAATGATGATTTTCTCCAGGTTTGTTAAGAACTGAGGGCGATAGTTTTTACCGTTATATTTGGGCAAGGGTTTGTATTTTACAGGTGTGTGACGAAAGTTGGTATTTTGACTCATGTTTGACGGGGGATTTTCAGATATGTATGTGTGATTACTATTTGCGTTTTACGGAGAGTTTTAAACTCGTGTTTCCCAGTCTCGTGACCGTGTATAGTATATATATATCTTTTTTTTTCTTTCAAACTATTCGCCATTTCCCGCATTAGCGAGGTAGCGTTAAGAACAGAGGACTGGGCCTTGAGGGAATACCCTCACCTGGCCCAATTCTCTGTTCCTTCTTTTGGAAAATTAAAAAAAAAAGAGAGGGGAGGATTTCCAGCCCCCCGCTCCCTCCCCTTTTAGTCGCCCTCTACGACACGCAGGGAATACGTGGGAAGTATTCTTTCTCCCCTATCCCCAGTATATATATATATATATATATATATATATATATATATATATATATATATATATATATATATATATATATGTTTTTTACACACACACACACACATGAGGCTAAGCTAGGTACCCAGTTATTGACCAGACCCGAGGAGAGGATGAGCAGATGGGTTGGCTGTTGGTCGACTAACGCGCCCAAAATTCGATTCCAGGTGCGCCTGTCACGGAAGCCCATTTGTATGAATACTGTTTGATTGTTTGTGTGTCATGGGGAGAGAGTTTACTCTCGTGTTGCCCCGTCTCTTGACCTTGTATATATGTACCATGTCTTAAATCTTATGTATGTAAGCACACATACACCCACACCAGCCAAAGCCAGTTACCTGTTTATCGACCAGCCTCGAGGGTAGGATGAACTCCTGGGTTGGATGTGGTGTCATACTGGACAGACAAAAGGGAAGGCTGGGTAGATTGTTGATATTTTGACCACCAGAAATCATTTGACGCGGTACCATGTGGGAATAGTAGGGAGGTATAAGGGACAGGCTCCTCCGATGGATAGATTATATCATCGTGGTAGGGAACAAAAGACACATATCAGAGGAGACTTTCTCCAAAGAATGATGGTGGGGTGGATCCTGCGGACTTTCAAGACAATGGAAAAACAAAACCAGTGATGATATTTTTCAAGGCGCTAATTCTTTCACGCCTTGATTATTGTTGTGTTCAAACATCACCGTACAAGGCAGGCGAAATTGCAGAATTAGAAAGTGTTATCTTTCACAGCCCATACTGCTATGGTATAGAACCAAAAATTACTGGGAAAATCCTACAAGGTTTGATTCCAACCTTACGCTCTGAAATACCATCCTACTGGCACGGCAGGCATGGAAGACTTTGTAAAATACCACTTCTGAGATCCAAGGGTGTGCCATGCGTATATAGAGAAAACCTTACTCATCCGGGACCCGAGACTCTTCAGCACCTTGCCACCAGCCATCAGAACACCATGGGATGCACAGTAGAGGAGTGTAAGAGTGGAGCGGACAAGTATCTACAAAATGTACCTCACCAACCAGGCTGTGGGGGTTATGTGAGCCTGCGGGCTGCTGCCTCCAACAGTTTGACGACCATCGACCTAACCCAACAATCCTGGGCCTAGCCCGAGACACAGGGCTAGAAGATCCCCGAAGACTTCACCAGGTACTTATCAAGCATTCTCCAGATGTATAATGTTCAAGAGATGGAGGCCTACCAGCGTAAGACTCTATCCCCGAAGCAGTACAATACAATGGGTAATTCCACATTAAGACAACACAGGGCAGCCTAAGTTGTACAGTCCTCACGGCCTTACTCGCTCTACCACCACGTCCGCCGTAGCCACTACGGCCCGGACAGGTTGGACGGGACCAGCAAGGACGTAGCGGCATATTGGGCCTGCGGGCTACGTCTTGCTAGCTAGCCCAGTCAGCCGCTGGAATAACATGTCAGTCTGGTCAACCGCTGAAAGAACAAGCCGGCCTGGTCAACTGCCGGAACGACAAGCCAGCCAGGTCAACTGCCGTAACGAAAAGCCTGCCTGGTCATCCACTGGAACAACAAGCCAGCCAGCCTGGCCTCACTTTCATTCCCTCTCATAATGGGTACAGTCGTTATGAACATGTTGACAGGATGACCAAACAGTTAAGCCAAACGTAGACCTTAACCTGTGTATAACACACAATGTTGTTAAGTCCATGTCAGTTGATGATGCTCCCGGAGACCTACCTTAGGGCAATGAAGATGAGAGAACAGGGAGATCTAGTACCAAGTATTATACCAGTGAACACTCCTATGGCAAGAACAAGACCAGAACTAGACAACTGTAATATTGTAACAGCCAACATTAGGATGGGTTACAGATATATCTGACAGGACACACACACACACACACACACACACACACACACACACACACACACACACACACACACACACACACACACACACAATCCTCCAGGACCGGGATGGTACTAGAGGAAGTCCTTCCCGCCTCAGGTCTGGCCGGAAACTAATACTAACATGGACATAAGTCGATCATGTATGTACATTTAGGTTCCACGGGTATCTGAACATCCTTATGTAACAAGACCATGGAGGAACAGGTGTTCCCTAGACCCGACGATCTGTTAGAATCACATGAAGATATAGGTACCTTCCACGCCGCTATGTTGTCGGAGGCGACGGGCCTCAGCCTGCGTGAAGGGCTTCGTCAAGCAAGGGATCCCCTTCCTTAGCCAGGTAGCGTCAGGAACAGACGACTCTTCCTTCGAGGATAAATCCTCGCCTGCCTCCTTCATTAGTTCCTTCCTGGAGACGGGGGAGAGTTTGTATTCCCACGTCCCCAGCAGGAGATACGAGGGGGGTGGTGTACCCGTCCAACCGCCATCTACATAAACACTGGTGATTCACAACCAAGACCCCGGGTGTTTACACAGGGATATGCTCGCTGGTGCTTGGATCACACTCATCCTCAGCTGTGACGGAAAGGTCAGTAAACTCGGTCACCTCACGAGCCTCGGGCAAGACTCAGCAGGAGGAGTGAACGGGTACGGGTGACTGATGACATGAGTAATCTAAGTTGTGACAAATCCAGATAGATTGAGTAAATATTGCACGACCAAAAGGGCTTAAAGTTGAAGGCTTATGTACACACACACACACACACACACACACACACACACACACACACACACACACACACACACACACACACGCACGAGTCTCTGTAGCAGAGTCGTAAGCGTTACGTTATCAGTCTAACGGACCCGGCCTCGAGTCCCGGACAGGACACCCGGCCCACAGCCAACCTAGCTGTTCCTCCTGCCCTTTAGGGCTAGTCGATGACTGGGTTCCTGGCGTAAGCTGGGATATGTGTATACATAACGTTAAGACAGGGGTAATAGACGGAGCAATTCGAGGATGATATTCTCTCCCCTTAATACACACAAAGTAATCGCACACAAGATCATGGAAATGGTTGGATTACCTATGAAACAAAGACGAAGGAAGGATATGACCCTATCCTATTAGTTTACTTCCTCTACTGCGTTGATATGGGCCGTGAAAGATTCTGAACCCTTTCTAATCCTGCATTTTCGCCCACATTGTAGGATGTTGTTGCTAGATACTAGTTGTCAGTTCGTGAGGGTATTAACGCTTGTAAGAGTGGTAACGTGATATTTCCTCTCATTTTGAAAGTCCGTAAGATCCACCCGAACATCTCCTTGTACGAGACAACTGCTGCATTGTGTCGTTCACTGAAGGTAAGGTTTTTTGACTTAAATGATCCGAAGCCTTTCACACTGATCAATCGTGACATGGCAGTGAACGTGTTCGAATGGCATGTTGTACTGCTCTTGAGCACTCCACTCACACCGGAGCTGGAACTTATCCCCACTGAAGAGTATGTTGTTCTCAGTGGCTCAGGTGATGACTGTTTATCTTCGTAGTTTATCAATCAGTGTCTTTTACTGACAGGATTTTTCATATTTATTTTGATATCATCTGCAAAGGATGATATGATAACTGTGACTCGTATTTGCTCCAGTGTCTGATATAAGGATTAGAAACAGTGGCGTAAATTTCTCTGGAGGAACGAGTTTTTTTTTTTTTAGACACCGGTAATAACCTGATTTACAACAACGTGTTGTGATCTGTTAGTTAAGAGATTTTTTATCCGTCTCTCAAATTTACCGGTAATTCCCAGCTGAAGCATTTAATGCGTCGTAACACCACGATCACATTTTATCAATTGCCTTTCTGAAGTATGCGTATATCGTGTCCTCATTTCGTTGATTGTCCACTGCCTCCACAACCTTATCATAGCGACCAAGCGATAGAGAGCGAGGCAAGGTTTTTCTTTTTTTCCCTGCCCTCAGACCACGGTGTCCAGGATCAAGTTCATCATTTGATTCCATTGTCAGTCACTGTACCTCTTTGGACTCTCGTAATGTGATATTTTGTGATGCCACTAATTTTAGGGATTGCTTTGCCTTCTTTCACGCGGAGTGGTGCGATGTGTGTCAGTTTCAAACTCTCGGGGATGTCGCCCAAATTCTTTTTTTCTTTTTAACGAAAGGTTTCATAGTACTTGTGCAATAGGTGTTTTGCATAGAGTTCCAGGCGCCTGCTCCTGCCGAGGAGTGTTGTATGATAAAGCTGTGTCATGGGAGGCTGTAGTATGATACAGCAGTATGATGGGAAGCTTTAGTATAATACAGCTGTATGATGGGAGGCTGTAGTATGATACAGCTGTATGATGGGAAGCTGTAGTATGATACAGCTGTATGATGGGAGGCTGTAGTATGATACAGCTGTATTATAGGAAGCTGTAGTATGATACAGCTGTATGATGGGAAGCTGTAGTATGATACAGCAGTATGATGGGAAGCTGTAGTATGATACAGCAGTATGATGGGAGGTTTTAGTATGATAAAGCTGTATGATGGAAAGCTGTAGTATGATACAGCTGTATGATAGGAAGCTGTAGTATAATACAGCTGTATGATGGGAAGCTGTAGTATGATACAGCAGAAGATGGGAAGCTGTAGTTGATACAGCAGTATGATAGGAAGCTGTAGTATGATACAGCTGTATTATGGGAAGCTGTCGTATGATACAGCAGTATGATGGGAGCCTTTAGTATGATAAAACTGTATGATGGAAGGCTATAGTATGATACAGCTGTATTATGGGAAGCTGTAGTATGATACAGCTGTATGATGGGAAGCTGTAGTATGATACAGCAGTATGATGGGAGGCTTTAGTATAATACAGCTGTATGATGGGAAGCTGTAGTATGATACAGCTGTATTATAGGAAGCTGTAGTATGATACAGCTGTATGATGGGAAGTCGTAGTATGATAAAGTAGTATAATGGGAAGTTTAAGTATAGGAGGTTTCTGTGCTCATGTGTCGGCGACAGCTGATAGCAGCTGTACAACTGAGTATTTAGCTTCTTGTCATAGTGGCTGTCATACTGAACTTCATTCAGCCTGTGCATGAACCAAGTGACCCAGAGACGTAGTACAAATTAGATCTCCTTGCCTCTGAGTAGGGCAAATAAGTCATTCACGAGTTTTTGTCAACTTTCAATTTAAGTTTTATTTAAGTTGTGACCAAAAGTTAAAGGTTGGTACACACGTCCTCTAACTTGAGCTGAGTATCAGTGACATGATTAGATTCGCCAAGTTTGATGATCAGTGAAGAGTAATAATATCAGGTATGACCAAAATCCGATACAACAACAAACACCAGACAGTCATTCGTTTATTGTTGAAGACATGAGCAACATTTACGTCATGTGACACGCGTGACATGAGTGACACATGGTATCCCAGGAGAGTTATGCACGAGCGGACGATCGGAAGGATAAAAAAAAAAAAAGAATGGGTCCTTCCTTCACTGTGAGTAGACCCATCAGAGCGTTGAGGAGTTTTTCGATAGCATGGGAAGGGCAACGTTTGATGTGTCGGTCTGTGATTAGATCCAGTACCTCCACCATCATACACATGGGTCGTGCCATCTTGCTCAAGGGTTGCACTGTCTTGCTAAAAGGTCGTACCGTCTTGCTCAAGGGCTGCACTGTCTTGCTAAAAGGTCGTACCGTCTTGCTTAAGGGTTGCACTGTGTTGCTAAAAGGTCTTACCGTCTTGCTCAAGGGTTGTACTGTCTTGCTAAAAGATCGTACAGTCTTGCTCAAGGGTTGCACTGTCTTGCGAAAAGGTCGCACCGTCTTGCTCAGGGGCTGCACTGTCTTGCTAAAAGGTCGCACTGTCTTGCTCAAGGGTTGGTCTGTCCTAAAAGGTCGTACCGTCTTGCTCAAGGGTTGATCTGTCTTGGTAAAAGGTCGTACCGTCTTGCTCAAGGGTTGTACCGTCTTGCTAAAAGGTCGTACCGTCTTGCTCAAGGGTTGTACTGTCTTGCTAAAAGGTCGCACCGTCTAGTACTGTCTTGCTCAGGGGAATGATTTACTTGTTTGCCTGTCCCGTGGATTAATTTTAGGTCATGCCTCTGATGACGGTACGATGACTGTACAGCAGCCTCTTCAGGTCTGGCTGGTGCAGGTAAAACGGCCCGTCACACACCGGTATCTCGGGCCGCCGGGCTCCCGTTACCAGCTGGTGTGGTACAGTTGCAGGAGTCTGGCTGGCCCTGGGGTACGCCACCGCCGTCTAGCTGACTCTCTCATCCTCAACACGTTCAAATGAAACATGTTACTCAGCCGCACCACCTCATGCAAATTCTCTCTCCCTCATCTGTCACCGAGAGGTATGAGGAATTACCCCAAGAATAGAGAGAGGAGAAGAAAAAAAAACGCTAGCAGAAGGATGTGTTCCATAGACACCTGTGTTGCCTGCAGCGTAGCACGGGACTGAAAGATGAGAGTGGATAGTTTTGGAGGATATCTTAAACATCACTTGTAAGTCCCAGGGTCAAAGATGTAATCGTCTCATAACTTATGAGGCTTGGGTAAGTTCGATGTTAAACCCTTTTATAAGGGATATTACTTAGGGAAAATACAAAGATGAATATAGACCTTTGGCCGTTAGATGATTCAGATGCTGGAAAACGAGTCTATAAACAGTAATAAGTATCTGATATGTATCTTTCAACTTACGACCAAATCTGATTTGAAGATGGACCGCGATGAACAAGCGACCCCAAAATGTCTGTTATGCTTCCAAGCGACATATCTGGGACGGAGGGCGGTGTGAGACCCAGTACATGATGGTAGAACCTGTCCAGCGGCTGGCTGGCCGACGGGTTACCACCTGGCAAGTTGGCTGGCTACTTGTCACCTGGCTGGATGACTGGCAACCTGTCACGCCAATGCATCGGTGCTGACACAAGCTTCGTAGACTCATGGCTCCACTTCATAGGAGATAGGGGATTGTACAGCAGACACTGCCTTCATTTTAGCATTAAAGGGACTGAACTCCTTGCTGTGCTAATCGAGTATCAAATTGCCTTAGAACTGCAGGGGAAAAATTTTTGTTGAGGCCGCGAGAGGCTGGTGTTTTGACCCCATCAAACGGGCAGTTGAGATCAAGTTAGTTCATATTACATGTCACCCCATCAGATAGCGATGACAAGGGGCGGGTCATGGGGGCTCGTCACACCTCGGTCTGAAAATATCTGGTCACCAAATCATGCCACCGACCAGTCTGGTACAGAAATCACTTGAGAGAATCAAATGAACTTTACATAAATATAAGATCCATCCCAAACAAAATAGCTTAATTGTATTGTTTGGTAAACATTGAACACCTTCATATCGTTGGCTTATATTACTGAACACGAAAAACGATATGATTAGCGAATATAATCTACTAGACTACAACTTATTTGTAGGGACCGAGACGGTTGAGGAAGAGGAGGAGGAACTGTACTGTATTTAAAATCTTTATGAAACCTCATCGTAATTCAGACTACAACATCTGCTACTGTTAAGTACGTGTGAACGTTCAGATTCGCACCCAGTTTTCCACACTTTATACATAAACGTCGTGTATTGACGCCCTAGCCAGCCAGCTAATAGTTACACCGTCAAGTACGAGAGTTTACAACGAACAAGACAAGATGAAGAATCGATCCTACTTGGGGATTTTGATCTTCCAGAAATCAGCTGCCGAAGTAAGTCAGGCGTAGAAAGTGACTCTGCTGAACTGATCAGTCTTGTCGAAGACCATTTTCTCTACCAAGCCTTCACTGAGCCGACGAGGAAGGCTGTTATACTGGATTTAGTTCTTGCGTCCCAGTTCTTTGTGACTAATGTCCGTGTTGCAGAAGATCTAGCTACCTGTGACCATAACATGGTTCGGTTCGACGTAAATGTCAAAGTAGACTCCCGTACAACCACTTGTATTAACCCCAACTTTAAAAGGGCGGATTTCAGTGGGTTGTGAGACGCTTTTCAAAGTCTCACGTTTGTTAGTTCATGTCCAGAGGAATTATAGGCCAGTTTTAAGCGTCAGTTTATGTACTAACACGACGCATTCATTCCCACGCAGAACGGAAACAATAAAACCAACAACAAGCCTGAATAATACTCCCCAGAGACTGCAAGAACTACATAAGGCGCAGAAAGAAACTCTTACGAGCTCCGTAAAACATCAGACAGTGACCCAAATATTGCAACGCAACATAACACAGTTAGGAGACACGTGAAAAGTCTCATCAAAAAAGCCAAGGGAGAGTATGAAGTGAGTATTGCAACAGATAGTAATAGAGATTCTAAAAGATTATATAGAAATATCAGTTATCAAAAACATATAAGGATTAGGATAGGACACTTAGTAAACGAGGATGGGGAACCCTTTTGTGGATATGAAAGCATAGCAATAAACTTGAACGAGTTTTTTGAGCTCTGATTTCACACTAGAAAGCAGCGACAAGAATTTTGAGACAGTGATGAATAGCACTCACAAGATACCAGAATTTACCGTCATAGTTAGAGAAGTACGATCGCATATAGATAAGTTAAAAACCAATAAAAGTTCAGGTCCTGATCGTTTCTGTCCACGGGTAATTGAAAACTTTAAACACGAAACTCCCAAACCATTGACCCATCACCTGGCTAGCTGGCTAGCTAGTTGGTTACCTGCTACCTGGCTGGTTGGCTGGCCTCCTGCCATCTGCCTGGCTTACTGGATGGCTACATACTTCCTGGCTGGCTGGACGTCTACCAGCTACTTGATTGACTGGCTAGCTAGCTTGCTGACTAGCTGGCTGGCAGGCTGACTCTCTGGCGGTCTACCTGCCATCTATCTGGCTGGTAGGATGGGTGGGTTAGTTATTAAAAGTTTCAACGTGGTCTTGTCCCCTCATCGTGATATACACGAACTAGCACTTGATCATGACCCGTAAGGAGCTACACTGGCTGGCAGTGTAACCTCGTGACCTACCAGGGAGGTAGACGGGCTGGCAGTGTAACAGGATGACCTACCAGGGAGGTACACGGGCTAGCGCTATACTAGACCCTGGGGAGCTAGATGGGCTGACAGTGCATCATGGTGACCTCAGTGGAGCTACAGCGACTGGAGGAGGTGCCACTGTGTTACTAGTACCTCCCTTACCAGCACCCCTTGAGGCACGGTAATGACATTCTCCACCTCCACCATCCCCTGTGACACAGCAGTGGCACCACCCCTCCACCAAGCCCAGAGGCATGGTGCTCGTACGTCCACCACCACCACTACCCCCCTGAAGCACGGTAGTGGCTCTTTCCCAAACCACTTCCCTCCGAGGCATGATAGAAGCACATCCACCACTACCATCCCCTGAAACACGTTAGTGGCACCTCTCCACCACCTGAGGCACGGTAATGGCACCTCCCCACCACCTGAGGCACGGTAATGGCACCTCCCCACCACCTGAGGCACGGTAGTGGCACCCCCTCACCACCCCCTGAATCATGTTAGTGGCCAGTCCCCCGCCACCATCCCCCGAGGCACGGTAGCGGCATTTCCCCCATCGCCAACCCAACACCTCGTATGAGCACCTCCACTACCACCACCCACTGAGGCAGGGTAGTAGCACTTCCTCCACCACCACCTAGAGGCAAGATAGTGGCACTTCCCCACCACCACCCAGAGGCAAGAGAGTGGCACTTCCCCACCACCACCCAGAGGCAAGATAGTGGCACTTCTCCACCACCACCCAGAGGCAAGATAGTGGCACTTCCCCACCATCACGTAGAGGCACAGTAGTGGCATTATCCTCACCACCACCCACTGTGGCACAGTAGTGGCACCTCTCGCCCTACCACCACCGTCCACACCTTGGGACATTATGGAGAGTCAGACGCTGGTATTCCACAACAGTATCTGTTTGCCCACCGTTCAATACGTAGTTGTATCCCTGGGGTTTAGTGACCACCTTTACCGATGCGACAGGATGTATTTCTCTTTTTTCCTCTATAAGCGATCACTCTGGACGGAGGGGGAAAACGAAAATGTGGAGTGAAAGGAAAGAATGTGTAAAGTGGAGACGACAGTGGAAAATAAGACACCCATTGTGGAGAGAGTGTTGTGTCTGACCAGTTAAAAGTACTGGAGTCATACCAGCTAAGTACAGGGAGGATAGAAATGAGTGTTTACATTCCACTCGGGCCTTAAGAACCCGGCGCTGTCTCACTTGCCAGTACTAAGGCGGATGAAAGGGGTGAGTCGCTGATCATCCAGATGTATTAAAGAAGAGAAATTATTTCAGATCTGAAGCCGTCGTGTTCTATAGGCCACTCTAACGAGGGATATTAGTCTTACTAGTGTCTCAAACTAAGATTTCTCATATAATTGTATTGACATGCAATGCGCCCTCTCTCTCTCTCTCTCTCTCTCTCTCTCTCTCTCTCTCTCTCTCTCTCTCTCTCTCTCTCTCTCTCTCTCTCTCTCTCTCTCTCTCTCTCTCTATATATATATATATATATATATATATATACCGCTCTGTACATGTACTGCACTATACTTGTAAACACTTACTGCGCTATATGTGTACTCCTTTGTACATTTACTGTTTTAATCATGTACTGCTCAATACGATCTGTTTATACATGTACTGGTCTGTACATATACTGTTCTCCATATTTACGGGTCTATACACGTACTACTCTCTACTTGTACTGCTTTAGACACTTACTGCGCTATATATGTTCTTTGTACATTTACTGTTCTGTTCTAAACATGTACTGCTCTGTACATGCACTGCTCTTTGTGTGTGCTGCTGTCAACATGGACTCGTCTATACATGTACTGCTCTTCACTTATACTGCTCTGTACAAGTACTGTTCTTTACATGTACTGCTCTGTAGATGTACAGCTCTATAGATGTACTGCTCTGTAGATGTACAGCTCTATACATGTACTGCTCTATAGATGTACTGCTCTATAGATGTACTGCTCTATAGATGTACTGCTCTATAGATGTACAGCTCTATACATGTACTGCTCTATACATGTACTGCTCTATACATGTACTACTCTATACATGTACTGCTCTATAGGTGTACAGCTCTATATGTGTACTGCTTTGTGCACGTACTGCTCTTTACATGTACTTCTCTTTCAGCTAGATGATTTAACACCCAGTCGTCAGTTTTGTGACTTTACTAAGGTTTGTTATAGTTTGCTGTCCATACAGCAGTCATTGTCTACTATCGATGGAGGTCTATTTGTCTGCTGTCGATGTAGTTGTTATTGTCTGCTGTCGATGCAGTTCTTATCGTCTGCTGTTGATGTAGTTGCTATCGTCTGCTGTTTATGGAGCTGTTATTGTTTGCTGTTGGTGCAGTTGTTATCATCTACCGTCTATACAGTTATCATCTGCTTTCGATGTAGTTATCGTTGTCTGCTCTTGATGCAATTGTTTTCGTTTGCTGTCCATGTCGTTGTGATCATCTCTCGTCGTTGCAGTTGTTGTCGTCTGCTGTTGATGTAGTTTTTGTTGTCTGCTGTGGACACAGTTGTTATTGTCACCTGTTGATGCAGTCGTTGTAGTTGTTATTTTTTCATCGATGTTATCATATGCGGTCAATATAGCTGTTATCGTCTGCTGTTGATGTAGTTCTTATCGTCTGCTTCCCATTTCCTTGTTATTACCTGTTGTGGATATAATCTGCCAAGCAAGGATGCAGAGCTAGAACTACCCCGGATGTGAGAGCAGTACTACATACAAGGACGAATCAATCACTTTTAGAATCGGAGCACCTGTTTAGAATAGAAGAAATTTCGACATCAAAACAGGACTCCCTGTTTCTGAACGGCAGACTTGGCTATTACCCTAATGTGGGGTTTCCAAGAAAGAGTGGATGTTAAAAATACTACGAGGTATTTTCACTGAGTCAAGAGGTGGAATTACAGAACCGTCAAAGGAAAGACGAGCATTGAGAGGAGTTTTCGATAGAGGGATGGCTAGAAACTGGGTCATAGAAGCATTAAACTTAACTAGATTTCGTCTACCCCACAGAGATATCCTATCTAAGTCTCACTTTATTTAGGAGGTTATTTCGAGACGAGATGCAGATCGAGTGAGAGGAGCAGAATTGAAGGATGTGGAGGAATGGAGTGTTAAATCTTCAGCGTATGAGTGCACTTGGTTATTTGTGGAAGAAAGGAAAGCGTTGATAAAATGGAAAAAAAAGTTTAAAAGGGACAGGACAGGTCCTTAAGGGACGCAGCTGTTGATGGAGAGAGAGGGGGAGGGGGTGCTGATCCATCAAGAACCACAGAGACGGATCGGCCGGAAACAAAGTGAGGGAGGGAAACCAAAAGAAGGGAGCATAGATATAAGACCCCGATGCCACTCCCTGTCAAAAGCTGTGGATATGTCAAGGGCAACTACGTAAAAGTTCCCAAAATATTTCAGGGATGATGACCATACATTATGAAGACATGAAGGAATATCTCCAGTGAATCTCGCTAAACGGAAGCCATGCTGGTGATCAGAGAGAAGACTATAAGATTCAAGGTGTCTAAGGATATGGGAGTTGAGGAGGGATGCAAAGACCTTGGAAATGGTAGATGTCAGAGCAACAGGACGATAGTTAGAGGGTTCAGGACGGCCCTAATTCTTCCAAGAAGGAAAAGTCTTGGTATTTGAATAGAAACGGAACAGATGAGTAAGCATATGTGCAAATTCAGAAGCACATTCTTTCAGTACACGGGTATGGATACCATCGGGACCTCAAGCTTTGCTTGTCTCTGAATGGAGGCGCTTTTCGGAAAGTCCGAAAACAGAGCACGGGGAGAGGCATGGGATTAGTGAGAGAAGCATCAGGGGGTGAAGGAATGTTAGTCATCAAAGGTGGAGTTAGAGGAAAAAAACAGGAGAGACAGCTACATTACCGTCAGAACGGAAAAAAGAAGGAAAGGTAGAACGACAAAAGGTGTCAGCGAAGGAAAGGTAGAACGACAAAAGGTGTCAGCGATGCCCTTAGCTAAAGACCAGTCGATGACAGGGAGAGGCTATCGCATTTCCTTTGAATAAAGAAACCCTTTGCCTCACGGATAACGTGTTTGCAGTGTTACGGGCAGTGATAAAAGCTGAATGAGAGTCGGAGGAAGGAGAGTTTTTCCGAGCCTGATATGCCTGATTCCATGCCTAAATAGCCTCAGAACAGGAACGGTTGAACCAGGGATTGGAAGAAAAAGTCGTCTTGGAACAAGAAGGGAGAAATGCTTCCATTCCCGCAAGAATAACCTCTGCTAGCGTTTGTAGGAGACTAAAGTATCAGTACATGAGAGACAGTAATTTACCCGAGGAAAGTCAGAAGAGAATCTTCGGAAGTTATTCAATTCAGCTTTGTTGAAGTGTCAATATTTACGCTTAGAAAGGGACACTGGAGGGGAATGCGTCATTAGCATAGATACATTTATGCGAGCATGAACAGATGAACCAATTAGGGGCGAGATTGTGTAGTGTAGTTACAGCACGTTGGATTAGAGGTGAAGAACAGATCGAGAATATTAGGAAAGTGATCACAGTGGTCAGGAAAATGGGTAGAGTGGGAGATGATATGCTCTAGATCATTGAGAATGGAGAACGCGAGAGCTTCAACCACCTACCATCCATAGCGTGAAAGTTTCTTTTTCCTGTGGTGAACGTTGAAATCCTCTTTGTTAAGAGTGATCTTCACTACACCCTAATGGATCAGGTTAAGAGTCCAGATTCCCTTCACCCCCATCTTCACAACATCACCTCTTCGTAGAGGATCTCGGTTTGTGGGAGAGAGGATGTCACGTTCTCATAGCAGGAGTTTAGATAGTCGAAGAAAGATAAAAAAAAAAAAAAATTGTAGAATGAGGAGAACAATAGGAGAAACAGATGAGAAGTGTGGTAGCTGGGAGACAGACCATGAGCCGCATAACATCATCAAAGTTTGGGGACTCATGGTTCTTGAGGCGTGCAACATGTGTATTGGGGCTAGAATAAACACAAGCACCCACCTTTAAACCTGAATCGTGAGTGATCATTGTCGGATCTGAAAAAGAGTCTAGTGAGAACATCATTAGACAACTGGGTCTCAAGAGAGGTGTAAGATATTAGAAGAGTTACTGGACAGACGGTCTTCATCAGGAGAGAAGTTACTAGAGAGACCAAGAATGTTGGTATAGTGAATAAAGAAAAAATAGAGAAAGGTCTAACAGAGAGGGGAAGGTCGTGGAGGGTCCAGCACTCGTAATGTCGGAGCCCTCCCTCTCATTGGCAGGAGAGTCAGGCGGAAACCTGGAGATACTTTATGGGACTCTATCGATATAGCTCTTCATCGTCTGCTGTTGGTGTAAGTTTCATCACCTACTGTCGATGCAGTTCTTGCCATCTGCTGTCGATACAGTTGTTATCGTCTGCTATGGATGTAGTTGTTATCATCTGCTTTCGATGCAGTAGTTTCCATCATCAATAAATGTTGTTATCGTCTCCTGTCTACATAGTTATATTGTTTTGACGATGTAGTTTTCATTTGCCTCCGTTGTAGTTGTTGTGATCTGCTGTCGATGTCGATGTTATGGCCTGCAATCGATGTAGTTATCATTGCCTGTTATTGATGTTGTTATCGTCTCTTGTTTGTGTGATTGTTATCGTCTCCTGTTTTTGTTATTATCATCATCTGTTGATGAAGTTGTTTATCGTCTGTTGTGATTGTCGTAGCTATCATCTGGTATCGATGCGGTTGTTATCGTGGGCTGTCGATGCATGTTATAGTCTGCTGTCGATGTTGTTCTTATTAAAGCTGTCGATGCAGTTGTTATCGTCTGATGTTGATATAGCTGTTATCGTCTCCTGTCGATTGCAGTTGCTATCGTCTGATGTCGCTAAAGTTATTAATGTTTAATGTCTTTGAAGTTGTTAGCATCTGCTGTTGATGCAATTGTTATCGTCGCTGTCGAGTTAGGTGTTATCTTTTGCTGTCAGTACGGTTGTTTCCGTCTGATGTTTATATAGTTCTTATCATCCGATGTCAGTGCATTTGTTATCGTCTGTTGTCGTTACCTTTCTTATCGTCCACTGTCGATATATTAGTCATTTTCTGCTGTTGATGTAGTTCTTATCTCCAGCTGTCAATGCGGTTGTCATCATATGCTTTCGATGGACGTATTATTGTCTACTGTCGGTAGAGTTGTCAGTCGTGTGCTTTCTGTGTCTGCGTTTCCTTCGGCTGTCGATGCAGCTATTACTGCCTGTTGTCGATCTCATTGTTATCGTTAGTTGTTCTTATTATCATCTCGTGTCGTTGTGGTTATTGATCGTCTGCTGTCGTTGTAGCTGTTTATCTTCTGTTAGCGACATAGCTGTTTATCGCTTACTGGTGATGTAGCTGTTTAGTGCCCACTGTCGATGTAGCTGTTTGTCATCTGCAGTCAAAATATAGCTGTTTATCTCCTGCTGTCGATGTCGGTGTTTAGTGCCTACTGCGATGAAGCGGCTTATCGCCTGCTGTCGATGTAGCTGTTCATCGTTTGCTCTCGATGTAGCTGTTTAGCATCTGCTGTCGAGATAGCTGTTTATTGTCTGCTGTCTATGTAGCTGCTTATTGTCTGCTGTCGATGTAGCTGTTTAGCGCCTGCCGTCGATGTAGCTGTTTAGCGCCTGCCGTCGATGTAGCTGTTTATCGTCTGCTATCGATGTAGTTATCATATTATCATATGCTATTGCTGTATAGCCACTTGTTCACATTGTGGTGTTCCTGTAGAAAAGTCACCGTTATTTCGCTCCTGTTTGTTATAATCACTGTTGTTCTCTTTTGCCCATTATTTAGGAAACGGCTTTGAGTAAAAGTTGGCATTCTGGAAACAAGAATAAATATTCTGAAAACTAATTTGCTTTGTTTTAGTGTGAGCCTCTGCCCCATTGGAGGCGTACAACAGTTTCATGAGACGACTGGCATTAGGGGCTTGCCAGCCCTTCGGCCAACAGCCGCGCTGCCAACCGTGCGATATTGCGACCTTGACCTTTGTTATTTTGACCTTTTCATCGGTGGGTACCCTGGCCAGACAACATACACCATGTGCACCATTTAGATATGATTTAGGCGACCATGTAGGAGACACCAGTCACTACAGCCCGAGCAGGAACAGTAGGGAAAGGGAGGGTCAAACTGCAAGAGGACAAACCTTTTTCCAAGGAAGATGTCGATTGACAGTCTCAGTAGTACAGCTACGGTCTTGCAAGAAGGGTTGGTACTGGTGATATTACAAGCATTATGAAAGAGATTGACAAGAAAAGAGATGCTAGCAGAAAAGATAGAGATAAGATAGAAATAGTAGCATGAAAGACAGACTAAACTAAGAAAACTAGCTGTAAGTTAGATAGTTACCGAGTAGTAAGAGGTACGGGAGGTGGGACCACTGCTGTACCTGTGCTTTCCTATACCAGAACTTGTTCAGTTGTACCTTTACTCTCCCAGCTTCCCCACACCTCATGTGTCCCATGTATATACTGAGTCGTGCTGTCAACTCCAACCTCCCTGCTCAAGACACATTCTGAACCATTTCTTTCACATGGATTGTATCTTTCATTGTATACAACCCAGCCATAGTCACTTTTACCCTCTATATCCCAGCCACAGTCACTCTTCCCCTCTGTATCCCAGCCACAGTCACTCTTCCCCTCTGTATCCCAGCCACAGTCACTCTTCCCCTCTGTATCCCAGCCACAGTCACTATTCCCATCTGTATCCCCGCCACAGTCACTCACCCTCTATGTCCCTGCCACAGTCACTTGCACCGTCTGTATCAGTTTCCCAAACATTTTTGATCGCGACGCTAATTACAAAAACGAGAAAACAAACGACGCTCGTGGGATATATATATATATATATATATATATATATATATATATATATATATATATATATATATATATATATATATATATATGGCTTTTGGCCTTGAATGGGGAAATGGCAGCATTTCCCCGTTGAAGGGCATACGCATTCTTACCGTTTGCATATCTTCCCGTTCAAGGTCATGCATCCTGTGAGCAGGCACTGCTCCACATCAGTATGTCATCTTTACAGCTATATCTGGTAAGATGCAGGCAAAAACTTTATATGTTTCTAATGACTAAGATCTCGACCTTGTCCAGTAAGCCACTGAATCCTGGAACGGAAGGTATGTACATGGGTACTGAGGGACGAGCTGAGTCAGTTGGCATACCAGCAGCAGTATAGGAAGTGACTGACTCGAACGTGTGTCAAGTATAAATTGAGGCTTTATTTGCAGCCATTTTTCTTTTATCTGTATTTCTGTAATTCCTCGTATATTCCAGTTTTATTAGGTAATCATAATAGTAATATTTCATAATTTTTTGCCGGAAAATATATATTTTCCCCTACGCCTATTTGCGACCCTCATTTATGTCCCGACCCTGGATGTGGGAATTACAGTTTTATATCCTGCCCTGAGTTATCCTTTTATTTTCTATATTCTAGCATGAATTTCGGCAACATTTGAAGTTCTGTCTTAGGTACACTGTGTACTATGCACTGTGTCTCTTCACGACTCTTGCCTTTTTCATTTTCTTTTCAGTATCATTTTCTCTGCTTCGGACGTAATTATTCTACTTACTGTTACCTGCTAAATGACAAGTACTCTTCCTCTCATAACCTAAATTAGATAGCTTTTAAATTACAGTCTAGATTACTTACATTTCTCCTATAGTTCAGCCTGAAATAGTCATATATTTCATAATCCAGCCTGAATGATTTGTATTTTCTATATTTCAGTCTGAATTACTTGTATCTCCTATTGTTCAGCCTGTGTTACATATATCTGTAAGTCAGCCTAAAATACGTTTTATTTCAATATATATATATATATATATATATATATATATATATATATATATATATATATATATATATATATATTTTTTTATTATACTTTGTCGCTGTCTCCCGCGTTTGCGAGGTAGCGCAAAGAAACAGACGAAAGAAATGGCCCAAACCCCCCCCCCCCCCCATACACATGTATATACATACGTCCACACACGCAAATATACATACCTACGCAGCTTTCCATGGTTTACCCCAGACGCTTCACATGCCTTGGTTCAATCCACTGACAGCACGTCAACCCCGGTATACCACATCGCTCCAATTCACTCTATTCCTTGCCCTCCTTTCACCCTCCTGCATGTTCAGGCCCCGATCACACAAAATCTTTTTCACTCCATCTTTCCACCTCCAATTTGGTCTCCCTCTTCTCCTCGTTCCCTCCACCTCCGACACATATATCCTCTTGGTCAATCTTTCCTCACTCATTCTCTCCATGTGCCCAAACCACTTCAAAACACCCTCTTCTGCTCTCTCAACCACGCTCTTTTTATTTCCACACATCTCTCTTACCCTTACGTTACTCACTCGATCAAACCACCTCACACCACACATTGTCCTCAAACATCTCATTTCCAGCACATCCATCCTCCTGCGCACAACTCTATCCATAGCCCACGCCTCGCAACCATACAACATTGTTGGAACCACTATTCCTTCAAACATACCCATTTTTGCTTTCCGAGATAATGTTCTCGACTTCCACACATTCTTCAAGGCCCCCATAATTTTCGCCCCCTCCCCCACCCTATGATCCACTTCCGCTTCCATGGTTCCATCCGCTGCCAGATCCACTCCCAGATATCTAAAACACTTCACTTCCTCCAGTTTTTCTCCATTCAAACTCACCTCCCAATTGACTTGACCCTCAACCCTACTGTACCTAATAACCTTGCTCTTATTCACATTTACTCTTAACTTTCTTCTTCCACACACTGTACCAAACTCAGTCACCAGCTTCTGCAGTTTCTCACATGAATCAGCCACCAGCGCTGTATCATCAGCGAACAACAACTGACTCACTTCCCAAGCTCTCTCATCCCCAACAGACTTCATACTTGCCCCTCTTTCCAAAACTCTTGCATTTACCTCCCTAACAACCCCATCCATAAACAAATTAAACAACCATGGAGACATCACACACCCCTGCCGCAAACCTACATTCACTGAGAACCAATCACTTTCCTCTCTTCCTACACGTACACATGCCTTACATCCTCGATAAAAACTTTTCACTGCTTCTAACAACTTTCCTCCCACACCATATATTCTTAATACCTTCCACAGAGCATCTCTATCAACTCTATCATATGCCTTCTCCAGATCCATAAAAGCTACATACAAATCCATTTGCTTTTCTAAGTATTTCTCACATACATTCTTCAAAGCAAACACCTGATCCACACATCCTCTACCACTTCTGAAACCACACTGCTCTTCCCCAATCTGATGCTCTGTACATGCCTTCACCCTCTCAATCAATACCCTCCCATATAATTTACCAGGAATACTCAACAAACTTATACCTCTGTAATTTGAGCACTCACTCTTATCCCCTTTGCCTTTGTACAATGGCACTATGCACGCATTCCGCCAATCCTCAGGCACCTCACCATGAGTCATACATACATTAAATAACCTTACCAACCAGTCAACAATACAGTCACCCCCTTTTTTAATAAATTCCACTGCAATACCATCCAAACCTGCTGCCTTGCCGGCTTTCATCTTCCGCAAAGCTTTTACTACCTCTTCTCTGTTTACCAAATCATTTTCCCTAACCCTCTCACTTTGCACACCACCTCGACCAAAACACCCTATATCTGCCACTCTATCATCAAACACATTCAACAAACCTTGAAAATACTCACTCCATCTCCTTCTCACATCACCACTACTTGTTATCACCTCCCCATTTGCGCCCTTCACTGAAGTTCCCATTTGCTCCCTTGTCTTACGCACTTTATTTACCTCCTTCCAGAACATCTTTTTATTCTCCCTAAAATTTAATGATACTCTCTCACCCCAACTCTCATTTGCCCTTTTTTTCACCTCTTGCACCTTTCTCTTGACCTCCTGTCTCTTTCTTTTATACATCTCCCACTCAATTGCATTTTTTCCCTGCAAAAATCGTCCAAATGCCTCTCTCTTCTCTTTCACTAATACTCTTACTTCTTCATCCCACCACTCACTACCCTTTCTAATCAACCCACCTCCCACTCTTCTCATGCCACAAGCATCTTTTGCGCAATCCATCACTGATTCCCTAAATACATCCCATTCCTCCCCCACTCCCCTTACTTCCATTGTTCTCACCTTTTTCCATTCTGTACTCAGTCTCTCCTGGTACTTCCTCACACAGGTCTCCTTCCCAAGCTCACTTACTCTCACCACCCTCTTCACCCCAACATTCACTCTTCTTTTCTGAAAACCCATACAAATCTTCACCTTAGCCTCCACAAGATAATGATCAGACATCCCTCCAGTTGCACCTCTCAGCACATTAACATCCAAAAGTCTCTCTTTCGCACGCCTGTCAATTAACACGTAATCCAATAACGCTCTCTGGCCATCTCTACTACTTACATAAGTATACTTATGTATATCTCGCTTTTTAAACCAGGTATTCCCAATCGTCAGTCCTTTTTCAGCACATAAATCTACAAGCTCTTCACCATTTCCATTTACAACACTGAACACCCCATGTAAACCAATTATTCCCTCAACTGCCACATTACTCACCTTTGCATTCAAATCACCCATCACTATAATCCGGTCTCGTGCATCAAAACCACTAACACACTCATTCAGCTGCTCCCAAAACACTTGCCTCTCATGATCTTTCTTCTCATGCCCAGGTGCATATGCACCAATAATCACCCACCTCTCTCCATCAACTTTCAGTTTTACCCATATTAATCTAGAATTTACTTTCTTACATTCTATCACATACTCCCACAACTCCTGTTTCAGGAGTATTGCTACTCCTTCCCTTGCTCTTGTCCTCTCACTAACCCCTGACTTTACTCCCCAGACATTCCCAAACCACTCTTCCCCTTTACCCTTGAGCTTCGTTTCACTCAGAGCCAAAACATCCAGGTTCCTTTCCTCAAACATACTACCTATCTCTCCTTTTTTCACATCTTGGTTACATCCACACACATTTAGGCACCCCACTCTGAGCCTTCGAGGAGGATGAGCACTCCCCGCGTGACTACTCCTTCTGTTTCCCATTTTAGAAAGTTAATACAAGGAGGGGAGGATTTCTGGCCCCCCGCTCCCGTCCCCTCTAGTCGCTTTCTACGACACGCGAGGAATACGTGGGAAGTATTCTTTCACCCCTATCCCCAGGGATAATATACATATATATATACATATACACATACACACACACACGCACACATACACACACACACACATACATATATATACATATGAAAAATGTAAGAAACAATTTAGAAAACTGAAACTTCTAGCTTGAAATGAATGAAAAAAATGAATGTCACATAATGGTTCAACCTCTGGCTATGGAAAAAGGAAATGTATAATTTATTTACACAAACGTCAATAGCAGTTTTCATCAATTTAACCACTGTATCAATAAGCTTCAATGTCTAAGCTACATTTTTCTCCAATTTCACTATTTTCTTGTCAAAACACCATGTATGAAAACTATCACTCCAGTAACACAACTATAAACATTTACTTCCCCTTTAAAAAAAAAAAAAAAAAAAAAAAGGTTCTGGGGAAGTCTGTCTCGATACACTGCGGGAAACTCTACCACCTGGCGGGGTTTGTGTTGCAATATATATATATATATATATATATATATATATATATATATATATATATATATATATATATATTTCTTTTTTTTCTTTTTTTGCTTTGTCGCTGTCTCCCGCGTTTGCGAGGTAGCGCAAGGAAACAGACGAAAGAAATGGCCCAACCCACCCCCATACACATGTATATACATACACATCCACACACGCAAATATACATACCTATACATCATTATCTTGTGGAGGCTAAGGTGAAGATTTGTATGGGTTTTCAGAAAAGAAGAGTGAATGTTGGGGTGAAGAGGGTGGTGAGAGTAAGTGAGCTTGGGAAGGAGACCTGTGTGAGGAAGTACCAGGAGAGACTGAGTACAGAATGGAAAAAGGTGAGAACAATGGAAGTAAGGGGAGTGGGGGAGGAATGGGATGTATTTAGGGAATCAGTGATGGATTGCGCAAAAGATGCTTGTGGCATGAGAAGAGTGGGAGGTGGGTTGATTAGAAAGGGTAGTGAGTGGTGGGATGAAGAAGTAAGAGTATTAGTGAAAGAGAAGAGAGAGGCATTTGGACGATTTTTGCAGGGAAAAAATGCAATTGAGTGGGAGATGTATAAAAGAAAGAGACAGGAGGTCAAGAGAAAGGTGCAAGAGGTGAAAAAAAGGGCAAATGAGAGTTGGGGTGAGAGAGTATCATTAAATTTTAGGGAGAAT
Source organism: Panulirus ornatus (assembly GCF_036320965.1). NCBI lineage: Eukaryota > Metazoa > Arthropoda > Malacostraca > Decapoda > Palinuridae > Panulirus > Panulirus ornatus. Next base: position 40,766,973 of record NC_092239.1, on the reverse strand, counting down.
AAAAAGATGTTCTGGAAGGAGGTAAATAAAGTGCGTAAGACAAGGGAGCAAATGGGAACTTCAGTGAAGGGCGCAAATGGGGAGGTGATAACAAGTAGTGGTGATGTGAGAAGGAGATGGAGTGAGTATTTTCAAGGTTTGTTGAATGTGTTTGATGATAGAGTGGCAGATATAGGGTGTTTTGGTCGAGGTGGTGTGCAAAGTGAGAGGGTTAGGGAAAATGATTTGGTAAACAGAGAAGAGGTAGTAAAAGCTTTGCGGAAGATGAAAGCCGGCAAGGCAGCAGGTTTGGATGATATTGCAGTGGAATTTATTAAAAAAGGGGGTGACTGTATTGTTGACTGGTTGGTAAGGTTATTTAATGTATGTATGACTCATGGTGAGGTGCCTGAGGATTGGCGGAATGCGTGCTTAGTGCCATTGTACAAAGGCAAAGGGGATAAGAGTGAGTGCTCAAATTACAGAGGTATAAGTTTGTTGAGTATTCCTGGTAAATTATATGGGAGGGTATTGATTGAGAGGGTGAAGGCATGTACAGAGCATCAGATTGGGGAAGAGCAGTGTGGTTTCAGAAGTGGTAGAGGATGTGTGGATCAGGTGTTTGCTTTGAAGAATGTATGTGAGAAATACTTAGAAAAGCAAATGGATTTGTATGTAGCATTTATGGATCTGGAGAAGGCATATGATAGAGTTGATAGAGATGCTCTGTGGAAGGTATTAAGAATATATGGTGTGGGAGGCAAGTTGTTAGAAGCAGTGAAAAGTTTTTATCGAGGATGTAAGGCATGTGTACGTGTAGGAAGAGAGGAAAGTGATTGGTTCTCAGTGAATGTAGGTTTGCGGCAGGGGTGTGTGATGTCTCCATGGTTGTTTAATTTGTTTATGGATGGGGTTGTTAGGGAGGTAAATGCAAGAGTTTTGGAAAGAGGGGCAAGTATGAAGTCTGTTGGGGATGAGAGAGCTTGGGAAGTGAGTCAGTTATTGTTCGCTGATGATACAGCGCTGGTGGCTGATTCATGTGAGAAACTGCAGAAGCTGGTGACTGAGTTTGGTAAAGTGTGTGGAAGAAGAAAGTTAAGAGTAAATGTGAATAAGAGCAAGGTTATTAGGTACAGTGGGGTTGAGGGACAAGTCAATTGGGAGGTGAGTTTGAATGGAGAAAAACTGGAGGAAGTGAAGTGTTTTAGATATCTGGGAGTGGATCTGGCAGCGGATGGAACCATGGAAGCGGAAGTGAATCATAGGGTGGGGGAGGGGGCGAAAATTTTGGGAGCCTTGAAGAATGTGTGGAAGTCGAGAACATTATCTCGGAAAGCAAAAATGGGTATGTTTGAAGGAATAGTGGTTCCAACAATGTTGTATGGTTGCGAGGCGTGGGCTATGGATAGAGTTGTGCGCATGAGGATGGATGTGCTGGAAATGAGATGTTTGAGGACAATGTGTGGTGTGAGGTGGTTTGATCGAGTAAGTAACGTAAGGGTAAGAGAGATGTGTGGAAATAAAAAGAGCGTGGTTGAGAGAGCAGAAGAGGGTGTTTTGAAATGGTTTGGGCACATGGAGAGAATGAGTGAGGAAAGATTGACCAAGAGGATATATGTGTCGGAGGTGGAGGGAACGAGGAGAAGAGGAAGACCAAATTGGAGGTGGAAAGATGGAGTGAAAAAGATTTTGTGTGATCGGGGCCTGAACATGCAGGAGGGTGAAAGGAGGGCAAGGAATAGAGTGAATTGGAGCGATGTGGTATACAGGGGTTGACGTGCTGTCAGTTGATTAAATCAAGGCATGTGAAGCGTCTGGGGTAAACCATGGAAAGCTGTGTAGGTATGTGTATTTGCGTGTGTGGACGTGTGTATGTACATGTGTATGGGGGGGGGGGGGGGGCCATTTCTTTCGTCTGTTTCCTTGCGCTACCTCGCAAACGCGGGAGACAGCGACAAAGTATGAAAAAAAAAAAAATACATCTCAATGTACACATATATATATACACACACAGACACATACATATACACCCATGCACACAATTCACACTGCCTTTATTCATTCCCATCGCCACCTCGCCGCACATGGAATACCATCCCCCTCCCCCCTCATGTGTGCGAGGTAGCGCTAGGAAAAGACAACAAAGGCCCCATTCGTTCACACTCAGTCTCTAGTTGTCATGCAATAATGCCCGAAACCACAGCTCCCTTTCAACATCCAGGCACCACACAACTTTCCATGGTTTACCCCAGACGCTTCACATGCCCTGATTCAATCCACTGACAGCACGTCAACTCCGGTATACCACATCGATCCAATTCACTCTATTCCTTGCCCGCCTTTCACCCTCCTGCATGTTCAGGCCCCGATCATACAAAATCTTTTTCACTCCATCTTTCCACCTCCAATTTGGTCTCCCACTTCTCCTCGTTCCCTCCACCTCCGACACATATATCCTCTTGGTTAATCTTTCCTCACTCATTCTCTCCATGTGCCCAAACCATTTCAAAACACCCTCTTCTGCTCTCTCAACCACGCTCTTTTTATTTCCACACATCTCTCTTACCCTTACATTACTTACTCGATCAAACCACCTCACACCACACATTGTCCTCAAACATCTCATTTCCAGCACATCCACCCTCCTACGCACAACTCTATCCATAGCCCACGCCTCGCAGCCATACAACATTGTTGGAACCACTATTCCTTCAAACATACCCATTTTTGCTTTCCGAGATAATGTTCTCGACTTCCACACTTTCTTCAAGGCTCCCAGGATTTTCGCCCCCTCCCCCACCCTATGATTCACTTCCGCTTCCATGGTTCCGTCCGCTGCCAGATCCACTCCCAGATATCTAAAACACTTTACTTTCTCCAGTTTTTCTCCATTCAAACTTACCTCCCAATTGACTTGACCCTCAACCCCACTGTACCTAATAACCTTGCTCTTATTTACATTTACTCTTAACTTTCTTCTTTCACACACTTTACCAAACTCAGTCACCAGCTTCTGCAGTTTCTCACATGAATCAGCCACCAGCGCTGTATCATCAGCGAACAACAACTGACTCACTTCCCAAGCTCTCTCATCCCCAACAGACTGCATACTTTCCCCTCTTTCCAAAACTCTTGCATTTACCTCCCTAACAACCCCATCCATAAACAAATTAAACAACCATGGAGACATCACACACCCCTGCCGCAAACCTACATTCACTGAGAACCAATCACTTTCTTCTCTTCTTACACGTACACATGCCTTACATCCTCGATAAAAACTTTTCACTGCTTCTAACAACTTGCCTCCCACTCCATATATTCTTAATACCTTCCACAGAGCATCTCTATCAACTCTATCATATGCCTTCTCCAGATCCATAAATGCTACATACAAATCCATTTGCTTTTCTAAGTATTTCTCACATACATTCTTCAAAGCAAACACCTGATCAACACATCCTCTACCACTTCTGAAACCACACTGCTCTTCCCCAATCTGATGCTCTGTACCTGCCTTCACCCTCCCAATCTATACCCTCCCATATGATTTACCAAGAATACTCAACAAACTTACACCTCTGTAATTTGAGCATTCACCCTTATCACCTTTGCCTTTGTAAAATGGCACTATGCACGCATTCCGCCAATCCTCAGGCACCTCACCATGAATCATACATACATTAAATAACCTTACCAACCAGTCAACAATACAGCAGTCACCCCCTTTTTTTAATAAATTCCACTGCAATACCATCCAAACCTGCTGCCTTGCCGGCTTTCATCTTCCGCAAAGTTTTTACTACCTCTTCTATGTTTACCAAATCATTTTCCCTAACCCTCTCACTTTGCACACCACCTCGACCAAAACACCCTATATCTGCCACTCTATCATCAAACACATTCAACAAACCTTCAAAATACTCACTCCATCTCCTTCTCACATTACCACTACTTGCTATCACCTCCCCATTAGCCCCCTTCACTGAAGTACCCATTTGCTCCCTTGTCTTACGCACTTTATTTACCTCCTTCCAGAACATCATTTTATTCTCCCTAAAATTTAATGATACTCTCTCACCCCAACCCTCATTTGCCCTCTTTTTCACCTCTTGCACCTTTCTCTTGACCTCCTGTCTCTTTCTTTTATACATCTCCCACTCAATTGCATTTTTTCCCTGCAAAAATCGTCCAAATGCCTCTCTCTTCTCCTTCACTAATAATCGTACTTCTTCATCCCACCACTCACTACCCTTTCTAATCAACCCACCTTCCACGCTTCTCATGCCACAAGCATCTTTTGCGCAAGCCATCACTGCTTCCCTAAATACATCCCATTCCTCCCCCACTCCCCTTACCTCCTTTGTTCTCACCTTTTTCCATTCTGTACTCAGTGTCTCCTGGTACTTCTTCACACAAGTCTCCTTCCCAAGCTCACTTACTAGCACCACCCTCTTCACCCCAACATTCTCTCCTCTTTTCTGAAAACCCATACAAATCTTCACCTTCGCCTCCACAAGATAATGATCAGACATCCCTCCAGTTGCACCTCTCAGCACATTAACATCCAAAAGTCTCTCTTTCGCGCGCCTGTCATTTAACACGTAATCCAATAACGCTCTCTGGCCATCTCTACTGCTTACATAAGTATACTTATGTATATCTCGCTTTTTAAACGAGGTATTCCCAATCACCAGTCCTTTTTCAGCACAGAAATCTACAAGCTCTTCACCATTTCCATTTACAACACTGAACACCCCATGTATACCAATTATTCCTTCAACTGCCACATTACTCACCTTTGCATTCAAATCACCCATCACTGTAACCCGGTCTTGTGCATCAAAACCACTAACACACTCATTCAGCTGCTCCCAAAACACTTGCCTCTCATGATCTTTCTTCTCATGCCCAGGTGCATATGCACCAATAATCACCAATCTCTCTCCATCAACTCTCAGTTTTACCCATATTAATCTAGAGTTACTTTCTTACATTCTATCACATACTCCCACAACTCCTGTTTCAGGAGTAGTGCTACTCCTTCCCTTGCTCTTGTCCTCTCACTAACCCCTGACTTACTCCCAAGACATTCCCAAACCACTCTTCCTCTTTACACTTGAGCTTTGTTTCACTCAGAGCCAAAACATCCAGGTTCCTTTCCTCAAACATACTACCTATCTCTCCTTTTTTCACATCTTGGTTACATCCACACACATTTAGACACCCCAGTCTGAGCCTTCGAGGAGGATGAGCACTCCCCGCGTGACTCCTTCTTCTGTTTCTCATTTTAGAAAGTTAAAATACAAGGAAGGGACTATTCCTGGCCCCCCGCTCCCGTCCCCTCTAGTCGCCTTCTACGACACGTTAGGAATGCGTGGGAAGTATTCTTTCTCCCCTATCCCCAGGGATGGCCAGAGAGCGTTATTGGATTACGTGTTAATTGACAGGCGCGCGAAAGAGAGACTTTTGGATGTTAATGTGCTGAGAGGTGCAACTGGAGGGATGTCTGATCATTATCTTGTGGGGGCTAAGGTGAAGATTTGTATGGGTTTTCAGAAAAGAAGAGTGAATGTTGGGGTGAAGAGGGTGGTGAGAGTAAGTGAGCTTGGGAAGGAGACTTGTGTGAGGAAGTACCAGGAGAGACTGAGTACAGAATGGAAAAAGGTGAGAACAATGGAAGTAAGGGGAGTGGGGGAGGAATGGGATGTATTTAGGGAATCAGTGATGGATTGCGCAAAAGATGCTTGTGGCATGAGAAGAGTGGGAGGTGGGTTGATTAGAAAGGGTAGTGAGTGGTGGGATGAAGAAGTAAGAGCATTAGTGAAAGAGAAGAGAGAGGCATTTGGACGATTTTTTGCAGGGAAAAAATGCAATTGAGTGGGAGATGTATAAAAGAAAGAGACAGGAGGTCAAGAGAAAGGTGCAAGAGGTGAAAAAAAGGGCAAATGAGAGTTGGGGTGAGAGAGTATCATTAAATTTTAGGGAGAATAAAAAGATGTTCTGGAAGGAGGTAAATAAAGTGCGTAAGACAAGGGAGCAAATGGGAACTTCAGTGAAGGGCGCAAATGGGGAGGTGATAACAAGTAGTGGTGATGTGAGAAGGAGATGGAGTGAGTATTTTGAAGGTTTGTTGAATGTGTTTGATGATAGAGTGGCAGATATAGGGTGTTTTGGTCGAGGTGGTGTGCAAAGTGAGAGGGTTAGGGAAAATGATTTGGTAAACAGAGAAGAGGTAGTAAAAGCTTTGCGGAAGATGAAAGCCGGCAAGGCAGCAGGTTTGGAACGTATTGCAGTGGAATTTATTAAAAAAGGGGGTGACTGTATTGTTTATCTGGTTGGTAAGGTTATTTAATGTATGTATGACTCATGGTGAGGTGCCTGAGGATTGGCGGAATACGTGCATAGTGCCATTGTACAAAGGCAAAGGGGATAAGAGTGAGTGCTCAAATTACAGAGGTATAAGTTTGTTGAGTATTCCTGGTAAATTATAAGGGAGGGTATTGATTGAGAGGGTGAAGGCATGTACAGAGCATCAGATTGGGGAAGAGCAGTGTGGTTTCAGAAGTGGTAGAGGATGTGTGGATCAGGTGTTTGCTTTGAAAAATGTATGTGAGAAATACTTAGAAAAGCAAATGGATTTGTATGTAGCATTTATATATATATATATATATATATATATATATATATATATATATATATATATATATATATATATATATATATATATATATATGCTGAAATGTATAGGTATGTATATGTGCATGTATGGACTTGTATGTATATACATGTATGTGTGGGTGGGTTGGGCCATTCTTTCGTCTGTTTCCTTGCGCTACCTCGCCATCGCGGGAGCCAGCGACAAAGTATAATAAAAAAAAATAATTTATTATACTTTGTAGCTGTCTCTCGCGTTAGCAAGGTAGCGTAAGGAAACAGACGAAAGAATGGCCCAACCCACCCACATACACATGTATATACATAAACGCCCACACACGCACATATACATACCTATACATTTTATATATACATATATACACATGCACATATTCATATATGCTGCCTTCATCCTTTTTTCGCCGCCACCCCGCCACACATGAAATGACACCCCCCTACCCCCGCATGCGTGCGAGGGAGCGCTCGGAAAGGACAACAAAGGCCACATTCGTCGACACTCAGACTCTATCTGTCATGTGCAATGCACCGAAACTACAGCTCCCTTTCCACATCCAGATCCCACAGAACTTTCCATGGTTTACCCCAGATCCTTCACATGCCCCGGTTCAATCCATTGACAGCATGTCGACCTCGGTATACCACATCGTTCCAATTCACTCTATTCCTTGCACACCTTTCACCCTCCTGTATGTTCAGACCCTGATCGCTCAGAATCTTTTTCACTCCATCCTTCCACCTCCAATTTGGTCTTCCACTTCTTCTCATTCTCTCCACCTCTGACACATATATTCTCTTTGTCAATCTTTCCTCACTCATTCCCTTCTTGGTAAAGTATATGGGAGGGTATTGATTGAGAGTGTTAAGGCATGTACAGAGCATCAGATTGGGAAAGAGCAGTGTGGTTTCAGAAGTGGTAGAGGATGTGTGGATCAGGTGTTTGCTTTGAAAAATGTATGAGAGATACTTAGAAAAGCAAATGGATTTGTATGTAGCATTTATGGATCTGGAGAAGGCATATGATAGAGTTGATAGAGATGCTCTGTAGAAGGTATTAAGAATATATGGTGTGGGAGGCAAGTTGTTAGAAGCAGTGAAAAGTTTTTATCGATGTAAGGCATGTGTACGTGTAGGAAGAGAGGAAAGTGATTGGTTCTCAGTGAATGTAGGTTTGCGGCAGGGATGTGTGATGTCTCCATGGTTGTTTAATTTGTTTATGGATGGGGTTGTTAGGGAGGTGAATGCAAGAGTTTTGGAAAGAGGGGCAAGTATGAAGTCTGTTGGGGATGAGAGAGCTTGGGAAGTGAGTCAGTTGTTGTTCGCTGATGATAGAGCGCTGGTGGCTGATTCGTGTGAGAAACTGCAGAAGCTGGTGATTGAGTTTGGTAAAGTGTGTAAAAGAAGACAGCTGAGAGTAAATGTGAATTAAGAGCAAGGTTATTAGGTACAGTAGGGTTGAGGGACAAGTCAGTTGGGAGGTAAGTTTGAATGGAGAAAAACTGGTGGAGGTAAAGTGGTTTAGATATCTGGGAGTGGATTTGGCAGCAGATGGAATCATGGAAGCTGAAGTGAATCATAGGGTTGAAAGGGGCGAAAGTTCTGGGAGCGTTGAAGAATGTGTAGAAGGCGAAAACATTATCTCGGAAAGCAAAAATGAGTATGTTTGAAGGAATAGTGGTTCCAACAATGTTATATGGTTGCGAGGCTTGGGCTGTAGACAGAGTTGTGTGCAGGAGGGTGGATGTGCTGAAAATGAGATGTTTAAGGACAATATGTGGTTCGAGGTGGTTTGATCAAGTAAGTAATAATAAGGTAAGAGAGGTGTGTGGTAATAAAAAGAGTGTGGTTGAGAGAGTAGAAGAACGTGTTTTGAAACGGTTTGGTCACATGGAGAGAATGAGTGAGGAAAGATTGACCAAGAGGATATACATGTCAGAGGTGGAGGGAACGAGGAGAAGTGGGTGACCAAATTGGAGGTGGAAAGATGGAGTGAAAAGATTTTGAGTGATTGGGGCCTAAACATGAAGGAGGGTGAAAAGTGTGCAAGGATTAGAGTGAATTGGAACGATGTGGTATACCAGGGTCGACATGCTGTCAGTGGATTGAACCAGGGCTTGTGAAGCATCTGGGGTAAACCATGGAAAGTTCTATGGGGCCTGGATGTAGAAAAGGAGCTGTGGTTTTGGTGCATTATACATGACAGCTAGAGACTGAGCGTGGACGAATGGGGCCTTTGTTGTCTTTTCCCAGCGCTACCTCGCGCAGTGCGGGGGAGGGGGTTATTATTTCATGTGTGGCGGGGTGGCGATGGAAATGTATAAGGGCAGACAGTATGAATTATGTACATGTGTATATGTCTGTGTGTGTGTATATATATATATATATATATATATATATATATATATATATATATATATATATATATATATGCGAGAGGTATAAGTTTGTTGAGTATTCCTGGTAAATTATATGGGAGGGTATTGATTGAGAGGGTGAAGGCATGTACAGAGCATCAGATTGGGGAAGAGCAGTGTGGTTTCAGAAGTGGTAGAGGATGTGTGGATCAGGTGTTTGCTTTGAAGAATGTATGTGAGAAATACTTAGAAAAGCAAATGGATTTGTATGTAGCATTTATGGATCTGGAGAAGGCATATGATAGAGTTGATAGAGATGCTCTGTGGAAGGTATTAAGAATATATGGTGTGGGAGGAAAGTTGTTAGAAGCAGTGAAAAGTTTTTATCGAGGATGTAAGGCATGTGTACGTGTAGGAAGAGAGGAAAGTGATTGGTTCTCAGTGAATGTAGGTTTGCGGCAGGGGTGTGTGATGTCTCCATGGTTGTTTAATTTGTTTATTGATGGGGTTGTTAGGGAGGTAAATGCAAGAGTTTTGGAAAGAGGGGCAAGTATGAAGTCTGTTGGGGATGAGAGAGCTTGGGAAGTGAGTCAGTTGTTGTTCGCTGATGATACAGCGCTGGTGGCTGATTCATGTGAGAAACTGCAGAAGCTGGTGACTGAGTTTGGTAAAGTGTGTGGAGGAAGAAAGTTAAGAGTAAATGTGAATAAGAGCAAGGTTATTAGGTACAGTAGGGTTGAGGGTCAAGTCAATTGGGAGGTGAGTTTGAATGGAGAAAAACTGGAGGAAGTGAAGTGTTTTAGATATCTGGGAGTGGATCTGGCAGCGGATGGAACCATGGAAGCGGAAGTGGATCATAGGGTGGGGGAGGGGGCGAAAATTATGGGGGCCTTGAAGAATGTGTGGAAGTCGAGAACATTATCTGGGAAAGCAAAAATGGGTATGTTTGAAGGAATAGTGGTTCCAACAATGTTGTATGGTTGCGAGGCGTGGGCTATGGATAGAGTTGTGCGCAGGAGGATGGATGTGCTGGAAATGAGATGTTTGAGGACAATGTGTGGTGTGAGGTGGTTTGATCGAGTGAGTAACGTAAGGGTAAGAGAGATGTGTGGAAATAAAAAGAGCGTTGTTGAGAGAGCAGAAGAGGGTGTTTTGAAGTGGTTTGGGCACATGGAGAGGATGAGTGAGGAAAGATTGACCAAGAGGATATATGTGTCGGAGGTGGAGGGAACAAGGAGAAGAGGGAGACCAAATTGGAGGTGGAAAGATGGAGTGAAAAAGATTTTGTGTGATCGGGGCCTGAACATGCAGGAGGGTGAAAGGAGGGCAAGGAATAGAGTGAATTGGATCGATGTGGTATACCGGGGTTGACGTGCTGTCAGTGGATTGAATCAGGGCATGTGAAGCGTCTGGGGTAAACCATGGAAAGCTGTGTAGGTATGTATATTTGCATGTGTGGACGTGTATGTATATACATGTGTATGGGGGTGGGTTGGGCCATTTCTTTCGTCTGTTTCCTTGGGCTACCTCGCAAACGCGGGAGACAGCGACAAAGCAAAAAAAAAAAAAAAAAAAGAAAATATATGCAAGAGTTTTGGAAAGAGGGGCAAGTATGAAGTCTGTTGGGGATGAGAGAGCATGGGAAGTGAGTCAGTTGTTGTTCGCTGATGATACAGCGCTGGTGGCTGATTCATGTGAGAAACTGCAGAAACTGGTGACTGAGTTTGGTAAAGTGTGTGAAAGAAGAAAGTTAAGAGTAAATGTGAATAAGAGCAAGGTTATTAGGTACAGTAGGGTTGAGGGTCAATTCAATTGGGAGGTGAGTTTGAATGGAGAAAAACTGGAGGAAGTGAAGTGTTTTAGATATCTGGGAGTGGATCTGGCAGCGGATGGAACCATGGAAGCGGAAGTGGATCATAGGGTGGGGGAGGGGGCGAAAATTCTGGGAGCCTTGAAGAATGTGTGGAAGTCGAGAACATTATCTCGGAAAGCAAAAATGGGTATGTTTGAAGGAATAGTGGTTCCAACAATGTTGTATGGTTGCGAGGCGTGGACTATGGATAGAGTTGTGCGCAGGAGGGTGGATGTGCTGGAAATGAGATGTTTGAGGACAATGTGTGGTGTGAGGTGGTTTGATCGAGTAAGTAACGTAAGGGTAAGAGAGATGTGTGGAAATAAAAAGAGCGTGGTTGAGAGAGCAGAAGAGGGTGTTTTGAAATGGTTTGGTCACATGGAGAGAATGAGTGAGGAAAGATTGACCAAGAGGATATATGTGTCGGAGGTGGAGGGAACGAGGAGAAGAGGGAGACCAAATTGGAGGTGGAAAGATGGAGTGAAAAAGATTTTGTGTGATCGGGGCCTGAACATGCAGGAGGGTGAAAGGAGGGCAAGGAATAGAGTGAATTGGAGCGATGTGGTATACCGGGGTTGACGTGCTGTCAGTGGATTGATTCAAGGCATGTGTATGGGGGTGGGTTGGGCCATTTCTTTTGTCTGTTTCCTTGCGCTACCTCGCAAACGCGGGAGACAGCGACAAAGCAAAAAAAAAAAAATATATATATATATATGCATAAGTTGAGATGTGTAGGTATGTATATTTGAGTGTGTGGGCATGTATGTATATACATGTGTATGTGGGTGGGTTGGGCCATTCTTTCATTTGTTTCCTTGCGCTACCTTGCTAACGCGAGAGACAACGACAAAGTAAAATAAAAAGAAATGCTCTATCCATAGCCCACGCCTTGCAACCATACAACATTGTTGGAACCACTATTCCTTCAAACATAGCCATTTTTGCTTTCGGAGATAATGTTCTCGACTTCCACACATTCTTCAAGGCTCCCAGGATTTTCGCCCCCTCCCCCACCCTATGATTCACTTCCACTTCCATGGTTCCATCCGCTGCCAGATCCACTCCTAGATATCTAAAACACTTTACTTCCTCCAGTTTTTCTCCATTCAAACTTACCTCCCAATTGACTTGACCCTAATAACCTAATAACCTTGCTCTTATTCACATTTACTCTTAACTTTCTTCTTTCACACACTTTACCAAACTCAGTCACCAGCTTGTGCAGTTTCTCGCATGAATCAGCCACCAGCGCTGTATCATCACCGAACAACAACTGACTCACTTCCCAAGCTCTCACATCCCCAACAGACTGCATACTTTCCCCTCTTTCCAAAACTCTTGCATTCACCTCCCTAACAACCCCATCCATAAACAAATTAAACAACTACGGAGACATCACACACCCCTGCCGCAAACCTACATTCACTGAGAACCAATCACTTTCCTCTCTTCCTACACGTACACATGCCTTACATCCTCGATAAAAACTTTTCACTGCTTCTAACAACTTGCCTCCCACACCATATATTCTTAGTACCTTCCACAGAGCATCTCTATCAACTCTATCATATGCCTTCTCCAGATCCAGTAATGTAAGGGTAAGAGAGATGTGTGGAAATAAGAAGAGCTTGGTTGAGAGAGCAGAAGAGGGTGTTTTGAAATGGTTTGGTTACATGGAGAGAACGAGTAAAGAAAGATTGACAAAGAGGATATATGTGTCGGAGGTGGAAGGAACGAAGAGAAGTGGGTGACCAAATTGGAGGTTGAAGGATGGAGTGAAAAAGATTTTGAGTGATCGGGTCCTGAACACACAGGAGGGTGAAAGGTGTGCAAGGAATAGAGTGAATTGGAACGGTGTGGTATACTAGGGTTGATATGCTGTCAGTGAATTGTACCAGGGCATGTGAAGCATCTGGGGTAAACCATGGAAAGTTTTGTGTGGCCTGGATGTGAACAGGGAGCTGTGGTTTCGGTGCATTACACATGACAGCTAGAAGCTGAGTGTGAACAAATGTGGCCTTTGTTGTCTTTTCCGAGTGCTACCTTGCACGTGTGTGGGGGGAGGGAGGGGTGCCATTTTATGTGTGGTGGGATGGCGACAGGAATGGATGAAGGCATAAAGTCTGAATATGTACATGTGTATATATGTATATGTCTGTTTATTTATATGTATGTATACGTTGAAATGTATAGGTATGTATATGTGCATGTGTGACCGTTTATGTATATACATGTATTTGTGGGTAGGTTGGGCCATTCTTTCATCTGTTTCCTTACGCTACCTCATTAACAATGGGAGACAGCGACAAAGTATGATAAATGGATACTTTTTATTATTATTATACTTTGTCGCTGTCTCTCTTGTTAGCGAGGTAGCGCAAGAAAACAGACATAAGAATGGCCCAACCCACCCACATACACATGTATATACATACACGCACACACATGCCACATGTACATTTCAACGTATACATACATATACATACACAGACATATACACTTATATACATGTACACATTCATACTTGCTGACTTTATTCATTCCCATCGCCACCCTGCCACACATGAAATAGCATCCCCCACATACACATGTATATACATACATACCCACACACGCACATATACATACATTTCAGCGTATACATACATATACATACACAGACATAAACATATATACACATGTCCACATTCATACTTGCTGCCTTTATTAATTCCCATCGCCGCCCTGCCACACATAAGATAGTAAAAGACAAAAGGCTGCATTCATTCACACGCAGTCTCTAGCTGTCATATGTAATGCACCGAAACCATAGCTCCCTTTCCACATCCAGGCCCCACAAAACTTCCGATGGTTTACCTGAGATGCTTCACATGCCCTGGTTCAATCCATTGACATCACGTCTACCCTGGTATAAATAGATAAATAGATATATATATATATATATATATATATATATATATATATATTTCTTTTTTTCTTTCAAACTATTCGCCATTTCCCGCATTAGCGAGGTAGCGTTAAGAACAGAGGACTGGGCCTTTGAGGGAATACCCTCACCTGGCCCAATTCTCTGTTCCTTCTTTTGGAAAATTAAAAAAAAAAAAAAAAAAAAAAAAAAACGAGAGGGGAGGATTTCCAGCCCCCCGCTCCCTCCCCTTTTAGTCGCCTTCTACGACACGCAGGGAATACGTGGGAAGTATTCTTTCTCCCCTATCCCCAGGGATATATATATATATATATATATATATATATATATATATATATATATATATATATATATATATATATATATCCCTGGGGATAGGGGAGAAAGAATACTTCCCACGTATTCCCTGCGTGTCGTAGAAGGCGACTAAAAGGGGAGGGAGCGGGGGGCTGGAAATCCTCCCCTCGTTTTTTTTTTTTTAATTTTCCAAAAGAAGGAACAGAGAAGGGGGCCAGGTGAGGATATTCCCTCAGAGGCCCAGTCCTCTGTTCTTAACGCTACCTTGCTAACGCGGGAAATGGCAAATAGTTTGAAAGAAAAGATTATTATTATATTATTTTGCTTCGTCGCTGTCTCCCGCGTTTGCGAGGTAGCGCAAGGAAACAGACGAAAGAAATGGCCTAACCCACCCCCATACACACGTACATACATACACGTCCACACACGCAAATATACATACCTATACATCTCAATGTACACATATATATACACATACATATATACCCATGCACACAATTCACACTGTCTGCCTTTATTCATTCCCATCGCCACCTCGCCACACATGGAATACCATCCCCCTCCCCCTCATGTGTGCGAGGTAGCGCTAGGAAAAGACAACAAAGGCCCCATTCGTTCACACTCAGTCTCTAGCTGTCATGCAATAATTCCCGAAACCACAGCTCCCTTTCCACATCCAGGCCCCACACAACTTTCCATGGTTTACCCCAGACGCTCCACATGCCCTGATTCAATCCACTGACAGCACGTCAACCCCGGTATACCACATCGATCCAATTCACTCTATTCCTTGTCCGCCTTTCACCCTCCTGCATGTTCAGGACCCGATCACTCAAAATCTTTTTCACTCCATCTTTCCACCTCCAATTTGGTCTCCCACTTTTCCTTGTTCCCTCCACCTCTGACACATATATCCTCTTGGTCAATCTTTGCTCATTCATTCTCTCCATGTGCCCAAACCATTTCAAAACACCCTCTTCTGCTCTCTCAACCATGCTCTTTTTATTTCCACACATCTCTCTTACCCTTACATTACTTACTCGATCAAACCACCTCACACCACACATTGTCCTCAAACAATATATATATATATATATATATATATATATATATATATATATATATATATATATATATATATATATCTTTCTTTCTTTCATACTATTCGCCATTTCCCACATTAGCGAGGTAGCGTTAAGAACAGAGAACTGAGCCTTTGAGGGAATATCCTCACCTGGCCCTCCTTCTCTGTTCCTTCTTTTGGGGAAAAAAAGAAAAAAAAAACGAGAGGGGAGGATTTCCAGCCACCCGCTCCCTCCCCTTTTAGTCGCCTTCTACGACACGCAGGGAATACAGGGGAAGTATTCTTTCTCACCTATCCCCAGGGATATATATATATATATATATATATTTATTTATTATTTATTTTGCTTTGTCGCTGTCTCCTGCATTTGCGAGGTAGCGCAAGGAAACAGAAGAAAGAAATGGCCCAACCCACCCCCATACACATGTATATGCACACACGTCCACACACGCAAATATACATACCTATACATCTCAATGTACACATATATATACACACACAGACACATACATATATACCCATGCACACAATTCACACTGTCTGCCTTTATTCATTCCCATCGCCACCTCGCCACACATGGAATACCATCCCCCTTCCCCCTTATGTGTGTGAGGTAGCGCTAGGAAAAGATAACAAAGGCCCCATTCGTTCACACTCAGTCTCCAGCTGTCATGCAATAATGCCTGAAACCACAGCTCCCTTTCCACATCCAGGCCCCACACAACTTTCCATGGTTTACCCCAGACGCTTCACATGCCTTGATTCAATCCACTGACAGCACGTCAACCCCGGTATACCACATCGCTCCAAATCACTCTATTCCTTGCCCTCCTTTCACCCTCCTGCATGTTCAGGCCCCGATCACACAAAATCTTTTTCACTCCATCATTCCACCTCCAATTTGGTCTCCCTCTTCTCCTCGTTCCCTCCACCTCCGACACATATATCCTCTTGGTCAATCTTTCCTCACTCATTCTCTCCATGTGCCCAAACCACTTCAAAACACCCTCTTCTGCTCTCTCAACCACGCTCTTTTTATTTCCACACGTCTCTCTTACCCTTACGTTACTCACTCGATCAAACCACCTCACACCACACATTGTCCTCAAAGATCTCATTTCCAGCACATCCATCCTCCTGCGCACAACTCTATCCATAGCCCACGCCTCGCAACCATACAACATTGTTGGAACCACTATTCCTTCAAACATACCCATTTTTGCTTTCCGAGATAATGTTCTCGACTTCCACACATTCTTCAAGGCCCCCAGAATTTTCGCCCCCTCCCCCACCCTATGATCCACTTCCGCTTCCATGGTTCCATATATATATATATATATATATATATATATATATATATATATATATATATATATATATATATTTTTTTTTTTTTTTTCATACTATTCGCTATTTCCCGCGATAGCGAGGTAGCGTTAAGAACAGAGGACTGGGCCTTTGAGGGAATATCCTCACCTGGCCCTCTTCTCTATTCCGTCTTTTGGAAAATTAAAAAAAAAAAAAAACGAGAGGGGAGGATTTCCAGCCCCCCGCTCCCTTCCCTTTTAGTCGCCTTCTACGACACGCAGGGAATACGTGGGAAGTATTCTTTCTCCCCTATCCCCAGGGAATTATATATATATATAATTATATATATATATATATATATATATATATATATATATATATATATATATATAATTATATATATATATATATATATATATATATATATATATATATATATATATATATATATATATAATTATATATATATATATATATATATATATATATATATATATATATATATATATATATATATATATAATTATATATATATATATATATATATATATATATATATATATATATATATATATATATATATATATATATATATATATATATATATTGGAGGTGGAAAGATGGAGTGAAAAAGATTTTGAGTGATCGGGGCATGAACATGCAGGAGGGTGAAAGGCGGGCAAGGAATAGAGTGAATTGGATCGATGAGGTATACCGGGGTCGAAGTGCTGTCAATGGATTGAATCAGGGCATGTGAAGCATCTGGGGTAAACCATGGAAAGTTCTGTGGGGCCTGGATGTGGAAAGGGAGCTGTGGTTTCGGGCATTACTGAGACTGAGTGTGAACGAATGGGGCCTTTGTTGTCTTCTCCTAGTGCTACCTCGCACACATGAGGGGGGAGGGGGATGTTATTCCATGTGTGGCGAGGTGGCGATGGGAATGAATAAAGGCAGACAGTGTGAATTGTGTGCATGTGTATATATGTATGTGTCTTTGTGTGTGTATATATATATGTGTACATTGAGATGTATGGGTATGTATATTTGCGTGTGTGGACGTATATATATATATACATGTTTATGGGGGTGGGTTGGGCCATTTCTTTCGTCTGTTTCCTTGCGCTACCTCGCAAACGCGGGAGACAGCGACAAAGCAAAATAAAAAAAAAAGAATATATATGTATATATATATATATATATATATATATATATATATATATATATATATATATATATATATATATATATGCTGACGTGCTGTCAGTGGATTGAATCAAGGCATGTGTATGGGGGTGGGTTGGGCCATTTCTTTCGTCTGTTTCCTTGCGCTACCTCGCAAACGCGGGAGACAGCGACAAAGCAAAAAAAAATAAAAAATCCTCCCCTCTCATTTTTTTTTTCAATTTTCCAAAAGAAGGAACAGAGAAGGGGGCCAGGTGAGGATATTCCCTCAAAGGCCCAGTCCTCTGTTCTTAACGCTACCTCGCTAATGCGGGCAATGGCGAATAGCATGAAAGAAAGATATATATATATATATATATATATATATATATATATATATATATATATATATATATATATATATATATCTCGCAAACGCGGGAGACAGCGACAAAGTATAATAAATAAATAAATAAATAATATATATATATATATATATATATGTGTACGTGTAGGAAGAGAGGAAAGTGATTGGTTCTCAGTGAATGTAGGTTTGTGGCAGGGGTGTGTGATGTCTCCATGGTTGTTTAATTTGTTTATGGATGGGGTTGTTAGGGAGGTAAATGCAAGAGTCCTGGAAAGAGGGGCAAGTATGAAGTCTGTTGGGGATGAGAGAGCTTGGGAAGTGAGTCAGTTGTTGTTCGCTGATGATACAGCGCTGGTGGCTGATTCATGTGAGAAACTGCAGAAGCTGGTGACTGAGTTTGGTAAAGTGTGTGGAAGAAGAAAGTTAAGAGTAAATGTGAATAAGAGCAAGGTTATTAGGTACAGTAGGGTTGAGGGTCAAGTCAATTGGGAGGTGAGTTTGAATGGAGAAAAACTGGAGGAAGTGAAGTGTTTTAGATATCTGGGAGTGGATCTGTCAGCGGATGGAACCATGGAAGCGGAAGTGGATCATAGGGTGGGGGAGGGGGCGAAAATTTTGGGAGCCTTGAAAAATGTGTGGAAGTCGAGAACAGTATCTCGGAAAGCAAAAATGGGTATGTTTGAAGGAATAGTGGTTCCAACAATGTTGTATGGTTGCGAGGCGTGGGCTATGGATAGAGTTGTGCGCAGGAGGATGGATGTGCTGGAAATGAGATGTTTGAGGACAATGTGTGGTGTGAGGTGGTTTGATCGAGTAAGTAACGTAAGGGTAAGAGAGATGTGTGGAAATAAAAAGAGCGTGGTTGAGAGAGCAGAAGAGGGTGTTTTGAAATGGTTTGGTCACATGGAGAGAATGAGTGAGGAAAGATTGACCAAGAGGATATATGTGTCGGAGGTGGAGGGAATGAGGAGAAGAGGGAGACCAAATTGGAGGTGGAAAGATGGAGTGAAAAAGATTTTGTGTGATCGGGGCCTGAACATGCAGGAGGGTGTAAGGAGGGCAAGGAATAGAGTGAATTGGAGCGATGTGGTATACAGGGGTTGACGTGCTGTCAGTGGAGTGAATCAAGGCATGTGAAGCGTCTGGGGTAAACCATGGAAAGCTGTGTAGGTATGTATATTTGCGTGTGTGGACGTGTGTATGTACATGTGTATGGGGGGGGGGGTTGGGCCATTTCTTTCGTCTGTTTCCTTGCGCTACCTCGCAAACGCGGGAGACAGCGACAAAGTATAAAAAAAAAAAAAAAAAATATATATATATATATATATATATATATATATATATACACGTGTGTATGTACATGTGTATGGGGGGGGGTTGGGCCATTTCTTTTGTCTGTTTCCTTGCGCTACCTCGCAAACGCGGGAGACAGCGACAAAGTATAAAAAAAAAAAAAAGAAAAAAAAAAAATATATATATATATATATATATATATATATATATATATATGTATATATATATGCGGAAGATGAAAGCCGGCAAGGCAGCAGGTTTGGATGGTATTGCAGTGGAATTTATTAAAAAAGGGGGTGACTGTATTGTTGACTGGTTGGTAAGGTTATTTAATGTATGTATGACTCATGGTGAGGTGCCTGAGGATTGGCGGAATGCGTGCATAGTGCCATTGTACAAAGGCAAAGGGGATAAGAGTGAGTGCTCAAATTACAGAGGTATAAGTTTGTTGAGTATTCCTGGTAAATTATATGGGAGGGTATTGATTGAGAGGGTGAAGGCATGTACAGAGCATCAGATTGGGGAAGAGCAGTGTGGTTTCAGAAGTGGTAGAGGATGTGTGGATCAGGTGTTTGCTTTGAAGAATGTATGTGAGAAATACTTAGAAAAGCAAATGGATTTGTATGTAGCATTTATGGATCTGGAGAAGGCATATGATAGAGTTGATAGAGATGCTCTGTGGAAGGTATTAAGAATATATGGTGTGGGAGGCAAGTTGTTAGAAGCAGTGAAAAGTTTTTATCGAGGATGTAAGGCATGTGTACGTGTAGGAAGAGAGGAAAGTGATTGGTTCTCAGTGAATGTAGGTTTGCGGCAGGGGTGTGTGATGTCTCCATGGTTGTTTAATTTGTTTATGGATGGGGTTGTTAGGGAGGTAAATGCAAGAGTCTTGGAAAGAGGGGCAAGTATGAAGTCTGTTGGGGATGAGAGAGCTTGGGAAGTGAGTCAGTTGTTGTTCGCTGATGATACAGCGCTGGTGGCGGATTCATGTGAGAAACTGCAGAAGCTGGTGACGGAGTTTGGTAAAGTGTGTGGAAGACGAAAGTTAAGAGTAAATGTGAATAAGAGCAAGGTTATTAGGTACAGTAGGGTTGAGGGTCAAGTCAATTGGGAGGTGAGTTTGAATGGTGAAAAACTGGAGGAAGTGAAGTGTTTTAGATATCTGGGAGTGGATCTGTCAGCGGATGGAACCATGGAAGCGGAAGTGGATCATAGGGTGGGGGAGGGGGCGAAAATTTTGGGAGCCTTGAAAAAATGTGTGGAAGTCGAGAACATTATCCCGGAAAGCAAAAATGGGTATGTTTGAAGGAATAGTAGTTCCAACAATGTTGTATGGTTGCGAGGCGTGGGCTATGGATAGAGTTGTGCGCAGGAGGATGGATGTGCTGGAAATGAGATGTTTGAGGACAATGTGTGGTGTGAGGTGGTTTGATCGAGTAAGTAACGTAAGGGTAAGAGAGATGTGTGGAAATAAAAAGAGCGTGGTTGAGAGAGCAGAAGAGGGTGTTTTGAAATGGTTTGGGCACATGGAGAGAATGAGTGAGGAAAGATTGACCAAGAGGATATATGTGTCAGAGGTGGAGGGAACGAGGAGAAGAGGGAGACCAAATTGGAGGTGGAAAGATGGAGTGAAAAGGATTTTGTGTGATCGGGGCCTGAACATGCAGGAGGGTGAAAGGAGGGCAAGGAATAGAGTGAATTGGAGCGATGTGGTATACAGGGGTTGACGTGCTGTCAGTGGATTTGAATCAAGGCATGTGAAGCGTCCGGGGTAAACCATGGAAAGCTGTGTAGGTATGTATATTTGCGTGTGTGGACGTGTGTATGTACATGTGTATGGGGGGGGTTGGGCCATTTCTTTCGTCTGTTTCCTTGCGCTACCTCGCAAACGCGGGAGACAGCGACAAAGTATAAAAAAAAAAAAAAAAATATATATATATATATATATATATATATATATATATATATATATATTATATATATCTTTTCTTTTTCTTTCATACTATTCGCCATTTCCCACGTTAGCAAGGTAGCATTAAGAACAGAGGACTAGGCCCCTGAGGGAACACCCTCACCCGGCCCTCCCTCCCGCTTCCTCCTCTGGAAAATTAAAGAAAAAAGAATTTTAATTTCCCTAAAGAAGGAACAGAGAAGAGGGCCAAGCAAGGATATTCCCTCAAAGACC
Source organism: Panulirus ornatus (assembly GCF_036320965.1). Classification (NCBI taxonomy): domain Eukaryota; kingdom Metazoa; phylum Arthropoda; class Malacostraca; order Decapoda; family Palinuridae; genus Panulirus; species Panulirus ornatus. The sequence goes on along the minus strand of NC_092239.1, from coordinate 40,745,492 downwards.
CATTCCCCTGCTCCCAACGTCACCTTGCCAATGCGGGAAATGCCGAATCGTATATATATATATTTTGTGTGATGAAAAAGGACTGGTGATTGGGAATACCTGGTTTAAAAAGAGATGTATATAAGTATACGTATGTAAGTAGGAGAGATGCCCACAGAGCATTATTGGATTACGTATTAATTGATAGGCGCATGTAAGAGAGACTTTTGGATGTTAATGTGCTGAGAGGGGCAACTGGAGGGTTGTTTGATCATTATCTTGTGGAGGCGAAAGTGAAGATCTGTAGAGGTTTTCAGAAAAGAAGAGAGAATGTTGGGGTAAAGAGAGTGGTGAGAGTAAGTGAGCTTGGAAAGGAGACTTGCATGAATAAGTACCAGGAGAGATTGAGTGCAGAATGAAAAAAGGTGAGAGTAAATGACATAAGGTGAGTGGGGAGGAATGGGATGTATTTAGGTAAGCAGTGATGGCTTGCTCAAAAGATGCTTGTGGCATGAGAAAGGTGGGAGGTGGGTAGATTAGAAAGGGTATTGAGTGGTGGGATGAAGAAGTAAGATTGTTAGTGAAAGAGAAGAGAGAGGCGTTTGGATGATTTTTACTGGGAACTAGTGTGAATGGCTGGGAGATGTATAAAAGAAAGAGACAGGAGGTCAGGAGAAAGGTGCAAGAGGTGAAAAAGAGGGCAAATGAGTGTTAGGGTGAGATAGTATCATAAAATTTTAGGGAGAATAAAAAGATGTTTTGGAGGGAGGTAAATAAAGTGTGTAAGACAAGAGAACAAGACAAGAGAACAAATGGGAACATTGGTGAAGGGGGCTAATGGGGAGGTAATAAAAAGTAGTAATGAAGTGAGAAGGAGATGGAGTGAGTATTTTGAAGGTTTGTTGAGTGTGTTTGATGATAGAGTGGCAGATATAGGGTGTTTTGGTAGAGGTGGTGTCCAAAGTGAGAGGGTCAGGGAGAATGGTTTGGTCACCAGAGAAGAGGTAGTGAGCTTTGCAGAAGATGAAAGCTGGCAAGGCGGTGGGTTTGGATGGTATTGCACTGGAAATTATTATAAAAGAGGGTGACTGTGTTGTTGAATGGTTGGTAAGGATATTCAATGCATGTATGGTTCATGGTGAATTGACTGAGGATTGGTAGAATGCTTGCATAGTGCCATTGTATTGAGGCAAAGGGGATAAAGTTGATTGTTAAAATCGCAGAGGTATAAGTTTGTTGAGTATTCCTGGGAAATTGTATGGGAGGGTATTGATTGAGAGGGTAAAGGCATGTACAGAGCATCAGATTGGAGAAGAGCAGTGTGGTTTCAGAAGTGGTAGAGGATGTGTGGATCAGATGTTTGCTTTGAAGAATTTATGTGAGAAATACTTAGAAAAACAGATGGATTTGTATGTAGCATTTATGGATCTGATAGAGTTGATAGAGATACTTTGTGGAAGGTAAGAGTATATGGTGTGGGAGGTAAGTTGCTAGAAGCAGTGAAAAGTTTTCATCAAGGATACAAGGCATGTGTATGAGTAGGAAGAGAGGAAAATGATTGATTCCCAGTGAATGTTGGTTTGTGGCAGGGGTGTGTGATGTCTCCATGGCTGTTGAATTTGTTTATGGATGGGGTTGTTAGGGAGGTGAATGCAAGAGTTTTGGAGAGAGGGACAAGTATGAAGTCTGTTGTGGATGAGAGGGCTTGGGAAGTGAGTCAATTGTTGCTCACTGATGATACAGTGCTGGTGGCTGATTCAGGTGAGAACCTGCAGAAGTTGGTGATTGAGTTTGGTTAAAGTGTGTGAAAGTAGAAAATTGAGAGTAAATGTGAATAAGAGCAAGGTTATTAGGTTCGGTAGGAGTGAGCAACAAGTTAATTGGGAGGTAAGTTTGAATGGAGAAAAACTGGAGAAAGTGAAGTGTTTTAGATATCTGGGAGTGGATTTAGCAGTGGATGGAACCATGGAAGTGGAAGTGAGTCACAAGGTCGGGGAGGTGGCGAAGGCTCTGTTAGCATTGAAGAATGTATGGAAGGCGAGAATTTTATCTCGGAGAGCTAAACTGGGTATGTTTGAAGGAATAGCAGTTCCAACAATGTTATATGGTTGCGAGGTGAGGGCTATAGATAGGGTTGTGCAGAGGAGGGTGGATGTGTTGGAAAGGAAATGTTTGAGGATAGTATGCGGTGTGAGGTGGTTTGATCAAGTAAGTAATGAAAGGGTAAGAGAGATGTGTGGTAACAAAAAGAGTGTGGTGGTGAGAGCAGATGAGGGTGTATTTGAATGGTTTGGTCACATGGAGAATATGAGTTTGGAAAGATTGACAAAGAGGATATATATGTGTCGGGTGGAGGGAACGAGGAGAAGTGGGAGACCAAATTAGAGGTGGAAGGATGGAGTGAAAAAGATTTTGAGCGAACGGGGCCTGAACATTCAGGAGGGTGAAAGGCATGTAAGGAATAGCATGAATTGGAATGATGTGGTATATGGAGGTCGACGTGCTGTCAGCGGATTGAACCAGGGTATATGAAGCATCTGGGGTAAACCATGGAAAGTTTTGTGGGGCCTGAATGTGGAAAGAGAGCTGTGGTTTCGGTGCATTACATATGACAGCTAGAGACTGAGTGTGAACGAATGTGGCCTTTGTTGTCTTTTCCTAGTGCTACCTAGCACGCGCACAGGGGGAGGGGGATGCCATATCATGTGTAGAGGGGTGGCGACGGGAATAGATGAAGGCAGCAAGTGTGGATGTGTACATGTGTATATATGTATATGTTTGTGTATGTATATGTATGTATACGTTGAAATGTATAGGTACATATATGTGCGTGTGTGGGCGCTTATGTGTATACATGTGTATTTGGGTGGGTTGGGCCATTCTTTCATCTGTTTCCTTGCGCTACCTCGCTAACGTGGGAGACAGCGACTAAGTATAATGAATAGATATAAATGAAATATAAATCAGCTTATATACATATGCATACATATACACAGAAATATACATATATACTCATGTACATAGTCATTCTTGCTTGCCTTCATCCATTCCTGGCGCTACCCCGTCCCACACGAAACAGCATCACTACCCCCTGTTTCGGTGAGGTAGCGCCTGGAAAACAGACAAAAAAGGCCACATTCATTCACACTCAATCTCTAGCTGTCATGTATAATGCACTAAAACCACAGCTCCCTATCCACCTCCAGGCCCCACAGACCTTTGCATGGTTTACCCCAGACATTTCACATACCCTGGTTCAGTCCATTGGTAGCAAGTCGACCCTGGTATACCACATCGTTCCAATGCCCTCTATTCCTTGCGTGCTTCTCACCCTCCTGTATGTTCTCTCAAAATCTTTTTCTCTCCATCCTTCCATATACATATATACACATGTACTTAGTCATACTTGCTTTCCTTCATCCATTCCTGGTGCTACCCTGTCCCACAAGAAAGAGCATCATTACCCCCTGCTTCAGTGAGGTAGCACCTGAAAAACAGACAAAAAAGGCCACATTCATTCACATTCAGTCTCTAGCTGTCATATGTAATTTTACCAAACCCATAGCTTCCTATCCACATCCAGGTACCACAGACCTTTCCATGGTTTACCTTAGATGTTTCACATGTCCTGGTTCAGTCCATTGGCAGCAAGTCAACTCCGGTATACCACATCATTCCAATGCCCTCTATTCCTGGCAAGCCTCTACATCCTTCCACCTCCAATTTGGTCTCCTGCTTCTCCTTGTTCCCTCCACCTCTGACACATATATCCTCTTTGTCAGTACTCACTCATTCTCTCCATATGTCCAAACCATTTCAACACACCCTCTTCTGCTCTCTCAACCTTACACTTTTTATTTCCACACATATCTCTCACCCTTTCATCACCAACTCAATCAAACCACCTCACACCACATATTGTACTCAAACATTGCTTTTCCAACACATTCAACCTCCTTCATACAACCCTATCTATAGCCCATGCCTCGCAACCATATAACATTGATGGAACTACTATTCCTTCAAACATACCCAATTTTGCTCTCCAAGATAATGTTCTCTCCTTCCACACATTCTTCATTGCTCCCAGAATCTGTGCCCCCTCCCCTACCCTGTGACTCACTTCTGCTTCTATGGTTCCATTTGCTGCTAAGTCCATTCCCAGATATTTAAAACAGTTCGCTTCCTTCAATTTTTCTTCATTCAAACTTACATCCCAATTAACTTGTCCCTCAACCCTATTGAACCTAATAACCTTACTCTTATTCACATTTACTCTCAAATTTCTCCTTTCACACACTTTTCCAAACTCAGTCACCAGCTTCTGCAGTTTCACACTTGAATCAGCCACCGGAGCTGTATCATCAGTGAACAACAACTGACTCGCTTCCAAGGCCCTTTCATCCCCAGTGGACTGCATACTCGCCCCTCTCTCCAAAACTCTTGAATTCACCTCCCTAAACACCCCATCCATACAAGAAATGAACAACCATGGGGACATCACACACCCCTGCCACAGACCAACATTCGCTGGGAACCAATCACTCTCCTCTCTTCCTTTTCATGCATATACATCCTTGGTAAGAACTTTTCACTGTTTCTAATAACTTACCTCTCATGCCATATACTCTAAAGACTTTCCACAAAGCATTTCTGTCAACCCTATCATATGCCTTCTCCAGATCCATAAATGCTATGTACAAATCCATCTGTTCTTAATATTTCTCACACACATTCTTCAAAGCAAACACCTGATCCACTCAACCTCTACCATTTCTGAAACCACAATGCTCTTCCCCAATCTCATGCTCTGTACATGCCCTTCACTCTCTCAATCAATACCCTCCCATATAATTTCTCAGGAATACTCAACAAACTTATGCCTCTGTAGTTTGAACACTCACCTTTGCCTTTGTACGATGGCATAATGCATGCATTCTGCCAATCCGCAGGCATTTCACAATGGTCTATACATACATCGAATGTCATTACTAACCAATCAACAACACAGTCACCCCCTTTCTTGATAAATTCTACTGCAAAGCTTTCACTACCTCTTCTCTGTTAACCAAACCACAATTACCAAAATGCCCTATATCTGCCACTCTGTCATCAAACACATTCTACAAACCTTCAAAATACTCACTTCATCCCTTTCTTACTTCATCAATACCCATTAATACTTCCAAACCTGCCCCCTTCACCGATGTTCTCATTTGTTCTCTCGTCTTACACAAGTTATTTATAATACTTGATCACCCTTTCAGCTTGAAGCGTTTTATATTCCCCATGCCAACTTGAATTAATTTAGTTTTAACTCTTCAGCTTTATGAACTCAAGTTTGTGCCTTTTTATTTGCCTCCTCTCAGTTATGAAGTAAAACGCCTTACATAGACTGTTTGATTTTCCAACAATCTGCCTCATTCATGTTTTTTCCATTTTCTTAGGATCTTTTCATTTATAACAGATTTTTTTTCTTTCTTTTACCAATATTCCTGAATTTGTAAAGGCTGTGACTGGAGTCAATGGCTTCAGCATTATAATGCCTCTAGCCTCATTCTCCTTTCATCAGAATTGGAGCATATTCTTACCTTCTCCATACCCTATGCCACCTGCCTATTATCACTGATGGACATGAATCTGGATTGTGCCATTACTACGAGTCTGATGAACATCTTATGTCTACGGCAGGAACTACGAGAGAGCTTCAACTACGGACTCTTTTGCCCGCCCCAGAATGGTCGTGCGGGTAAGTTTCTGGATGAGGAGCGGCCACTGGGAGATTACCCTCTGCCCACACCCGTCGGATACCTAGAGGTGAGTGATGGAACCCAGGCACCTGCACTGGCTGCCAGGTGCTAACTCCAGGGGTTGTCTGACATATATATATATATATATATATATATATATATATATATATATATATATATATATATATATATATATATATTTTTTTTTTCATACGATTCGCCATTTCCCGCATTTGCGAGGTAGCGTTAAGAACAGAGGACTGGGCCTTAGAGGATATATATATATATATATATATATATATATATATATATATATATATATATATATATATATATTTATCCCTGGGGATAGGGGATTAAGAATACTTCCCACGTATTCCCTGCGTGTCGTAGAAGGCGACTAAAAGGGGAGGGAGCGGGGGGGCTGGAAATCCTCCCCTCTCGTTTTTTTTTTTTTTTTTTTTTTTTTTTTTAATTTTGCAAAAGAAGGAACAGAGGGGGCTAGGTGAGGATATTCCAAAAAAGGCCTAGCCCTCTGTTCTTAACGCTACCTCGCTAACGCGGGAAATGGCGAATAGTTTGAAAAAAAAAATATATATATATATATATATATATATATATATATATATATATATATATATATATATATATATATATCTTTCATACTATTCGCCATTTCCCGCAATTAGCGAGGTAGCGTTAAGAACAGAGGACTGGGCCTTTGAAGGAATATCCTCACCTGGCCCCCTTCTCTGTTCCTTCTTTTGGAAAATTAAAAAAAAATGAGAGGGGAGGATTTCCAGCCCCCCGCTCCCTTCCCTTTTAGTCGCCTTTTACGACACGCAGGGAATACATGGAAAGTATTCTTTCTCCCCTATCCCCAGGGATAATATATATATATATATATATATATATATATATATATATATATATGGGAAGTGAGTCAGTTGTTGTTCGCTGATGATACAGCGCTGGTGGCTGATTCATGTGAGAAACTGCAGAAGCTGGTGACTGAGTTTGGTAAAGTGTGTGAAAGAAGAAAGTTAAGAGTAAATGTGAATAAGAGCAAGGTTATTAGGTACAGTAGGGTTGAGGGTCAAGTCAATTGGGAGGTGAGTTTGAATGGAGAAAAACTGGAGGAAGTGAAGTGTTTTAGATATCTGGGAGTGGATCTGGCAGCAGATGGAACCATGGAAGCGGAAGTGGATCATAGGGTGGGGGAGGGGGCGAAAATTCTGGGGGCCTTGAAGAATGTGTGGAAGTCGAGAACATTATCTCGGAAAGCAAAAATGGGTATGTTTGAAGGAATAGTGGTTCCAACAATGTTGTATGGTTGCGAGGCGTGGGCTATGGATAGAGTTGTGCGCAGGAGGATGGATGTGCTGGAAATGAGATGTTTGAGGACAATGTGTGGTGTGAGGTGGTTTGATTGAGTGAGTAACGTAAGGGTAAGAGAGATGTGTGGAAATAAAAAGAGCGTGGTTGAGAGAGCAGAAGAGGGTGTTTTGAAGTGGTTTGGGCACATGGAGAGGATGAGTGAGGAAAGATTGACCAAGAGGATATATGTGTCGGAGGTGGAGGGAGCAAGGAGAAGAGGGAGACCAAATTGGAGGTGGAAAGATGGAGTGAAAAAGATTTTGTGTGATCGGGGCCTGAACATGCAGGAGGGTGAAAGGAGGGAAAGGAATAGAGTGAATTGGAGCGATGTGGTATACCGGGGTTGACGTGCTGTCAGTGGATTGAATCAAGGCATGTGAAGCGTCTGGGGTAAACCATGGAAAGCTGTGTAGGTATGTATATTTGCGTGTGTGGACGTATGTATATACATGTGTATGGGGGGGGGTTGGGCCATTTCTTTCGTCTGTTTCCTTGCGCTACCTCGCAAACGCGGGAGACAGCGACAAAGTATAAAAAAAAAAAAAAATATATATATATATATATATATATACAGCGCTGGTGGCTGATTCATGTGAGAAACTGCAGAAGCTGGTGACTGAGTTTGGTAAAGTGTGTGAAAGAAGAAAGTTAAGAGTAAATGTGAATAAGAGCAAGGTTATTAGGTACAGTAGGGTTGAGG
>NC_092239.1:40430186-40432686 GCF_036320965.1 Panulirus ornatus | reverse complement strand
TCATAGGGTGGGGGAGAGGGCCAAAATCCTGGGGGCCTTGAAGAATGTGTGGAAGTCGAGAACATTATCTCGGAAAGCAAAAATGGGTATGTTTGAAGGAATAGTGGTTCCAACAATGTTGTATGGTTGCGAGGCGTGGGCTATGGATAGAGTTGTGCGCAGTAGGATGGATGTGCTGGAAATGAGATGTTTGAGGACAATGTGTGGTGTGAGGTGGTTTGATCGAGTGAGTAACGTAAGGGTAAGAGAGATGTATGGAAATAAAAAGGGCGTGGTTGAGAGAGCAGAAGAGGGTGTTTTGAAGTGGTTTGGACACATGGAGAGAATGAGTGAGGAAAGATTGACCAAGAGGATATATGTGTCGGAGGTGGAGGGAACGAGGAGAAGAGGGAGACCAAATTGGAGGTGGAAAGATGGAGTGAAAAAGATTTTGTGTGATCGGGGCCTGAACATGCAGGAGGGTGAAAGGAGGGCAAGGAATAGAGTGAATTGGAGCGATGTGGTATACCGGGGTTGACGTGCTGTCAGTGGATTGAATCAAGGCATATGAAGCATCTGGGGTAAACCATGGAAAGCTGTGTAGGTATGTATATTTGCGTGTGTGGACGTATGTATATACATGTGTATGGGGCGGGGTTGGGCCATTTCTTTCGTCTGTTTCCTTGCGCTACCTCGCAAACGCGGGAGACAGCGACAAAGTATAAAAAAAAAAAAAAAAATATATATATATATATATATATATATATATATATATATATATATATATATATATATATATATATAAATATATATATATATATATATATATATATATATATATATATATATATATATATACATATGTATGTATATATATATCTTGGAGGGCAAAAATGGGTATGTTTGAAGGAATAGTGGTTCCAACAATGTTATATGGTTGTGAGGCGTGGGCCATAGATAGACTTGTGTGGAGGAGGGTGGATGTGCTGGAAATGAGATGTTTGAGGACAATATGTGGCATGAGGTAGTTGATCGAGTAAGTAATGAAAGGGTAAGAGAGATGTGTGGAAATAAAAAGAGCGTGGTTGAGAGAGCAGAAGAGGGTGTTTTGAAATGGTTTGGGCACATGGAGAGAATGAGTGAGGAAAGATTGACCAAGAGGATATATGTGTCGGAGGTGGAGGGAACGAGGAGAAGTGGGAGACCGAATTCGAGGTGGAAAGATGGAGTGAAAAAGATTTTGAGTGATCGGGGCCTGAACATGCAGGAGGGTAAAAGGGCATGCAAGGAATAGAGTGAATTGGAACGATGTGGTATACTGAGGTCGACATGCTGTCAGTGCATTGAACCAGAGCATGTGAAGCATCTCGGATAAGCCATGGAAAGTTTTCTGGGGCCTGGATGTGGAAAGGGAGCTGTGGTTTCAGTGCATTATTACATGAGAACTAGAGACTGAGTGTGAACGAATGTGGCCTTTGTTGTCTTTTCCTAGCGCTACCTCGCGCACATATGCGAGGGGAGGGGGGTTTTCATTTCATGTGTGGTGGGGTGGTAACGGAAATGAATAAAGGAAGACAGTATGAATTATATACATGTGTATATACGTATATGTCTGTAGTCTGTACATTCTATGTATAGTTGAAATGTATCGGTTGTATATTTGCGTGTGTGGAGTGTATGTAGTATACATGTGTATGTGGGTGGGTTGAGGCATTCTTTCGTCTGTTCCTTGAGCTACCCGCTACGCGGGAGACAGCGACAAAGCAAAATAAATAAAAAAAATATTATCTTGGGGCTAGGTGAGAAAGAATACTACCACATATTCCCTACTTGTTGTAGAAGGCAACTAAAAGAGGAGGGAGTGGGGGGTGGAAATTCTCCCCTCTTTTTATTTTTTCTAATTTTCCAAAAGAAGGAACAGAGAAGGGGGGTTAGGTGAGAATTATTCCCTCAAAGGCCCATTCCTTTGTTCTTAATGACTACTTTTGTTTAAATGCTGGAAAATATATATATATATATAAATTTTATCCCTGGGGATAGGGGAGAAAGAATACTTCCACGTATTCCCTGCGTGTCGTTGAAGGCGATAAAGGGGGGGAGAGGGAGCGGGGGTGGAAATACTTCCCCTCTCCAATTTCTTTTTTTTAATTTTCCAAAAGAAGGAACAGAGAAGGGGGCAGGATGAGGTATACCTCAAGTGGCAGTTTTTCTCTGTTCTTAACTCTACCTCGCTAACGCAGGAAAAATGGCGAATAGTTTGAAAAAAAAAAAAAAAATATATATATATATTATATTCTTTTCTTTCTTTTTAAAAACTATTCGCCATTTCGCGTTAGCGAGGTGGCCTTAGGAACAGAGGGACTGGGCCTTTGAGGTAATCCCTCACCTGGCCAATTCTCTGTTCCTTCTTTTGGAAAAAAAAAAAAAAACGAGAGGGGAGGATTTCCAGGCCCCCCCGCTCCCTCCCCTTTTAGTGCCTTCTACGACCACGCAGGGAACTACGTGGGAAGTCTTCTTAATC